>NW_028138949.1:0-224285 GCF_964270905.1 Leucopleurus acutus
GGACGAGAACTGAGACATATTGGAACATGTCTCCCGACCACACGGTTGATCATACTCTGGGTTCCATGTGCATGTTTTACCTGAAGGCAGAATCCCTTAAACCTGGAGAGTTGAGACCCGTGGAATGGGTACCATGCAATATGACTTCAAAGGGTCTTCATTTGCTCACCGAACCTCTCCAATCCTATCACTGCTGCGTTTATGCCCCTGTACACATGCTTGATTTTCTTTCAGACACATAGCAATCCATAGGTTTTAAGATACTTACTAGTCAGGTACATTCTTAGGCGTTTAATATGGGGTGTTGAGTCCATTTCGTTGAGCAAGGAGTAGTTCTTGTCTATTCCATATTTGGCTTAAGGAACTTTTTCTGTGCTCATTTAAATCTCTGGTTTGATGCAGCACCCCAACTCACCTTTCCCCTTAAGCAAGCATAAGTTGGTTTTCTAAATTTGAGACCCTGTTCTGTTTTGTAATCCAGTTCCTGTGTAGCCAAGTTTACATTCCGTGTATTAGTGATATCTTATGATGTTTCTTTTTCTGTGTGACTTATTTCAGTTAGAATCATCATACCTGAATCCACTCATTATGCTGCTACGGGCCTGATGACATAGATTTCATTGCTGAGTGATATTGCATTGTACGTAAGTACCACAACTTCTTTATCCATTTTTCACTTTCTGCGATATTGAACTTGTACCGTAAACGAGGTTCTTGTAAACAGAGCCGTCCCAAACTTTGGGGTGGCTGTGTCTTTTTGATTTTAATTTCCCTAAGCTATAGGACCATAAGTGGAAGTGCCCTAGGCTCTGTTGCTTTGTTTTTTAGATGTTTCAGGAAACACCATACACCTCTCCCGAGTGGCTGTTGGCAATTTACATCCCGCCCATCAGCATAACAAGGCTCCCAGTTCTCCATGGCCTGTCCTGCCTTTCTGGATTTTACACTTTTTTCAGATGGCCCTTTTGACCGGGGGGAAGTGAGACTTCATTGTAGTGCAGATTTCCTTTGCAAGCTTGCTTGGTTGGCCAAAAAGGGCGTATGCGTTTTTTCCTGAATTCAGGAAAAAACGCATACGCCCTTTTTGGCCAAGTGCATCATTGTGGACGTTCTGCCTCTTTTCCTATGCTTTAAATGCAATTCCAGTCTACCTCCTGAAATCGGTTTCCTGCAATTCTGCCCCGCTTTCAAGTCCTCTTGGCAGCCTTACTTCAGTATATTTTTGGACGATAGCTGTCATTTATAACTCTGCAGGTTTGTGAATTACAGTGCCCCTGAGCTCCTTTCTTCAACTCGCTTTCTTGTGAGCTGGCCGCAACACCGCAGGATTGCTTCAGGCCCTAATCTGGTTCCGGCACGGCACGCTGAGCCTTTGGTTAATTCCTCTTCCTGGTGGGAAATGAGAGTTAAATTTGCCCGTCCAGACACCTCCAGCTAGTCTCTCATTGGTTCTCCCTATTCCTGTTCATCTTCCGCAGAAATTGCAAACTGGGCCAAACAGGAGGTTAAAGGCACTGACTCTCCAAGTCGGGAGAGTGTTAGTAAAGCGTCTGGAATGTTGCACCCGAGTACCAGGGGACGAGAACTGAGACATATTGGAACACGTCTCCCGATCACACGGTTGATCATACTCTGGGTTCCACGTTCATGTTTTAGCTGAAGGAAGAATCCCGTAAACCTGGAGAGTTGAGACCCGTGGAATGGGTACCATGCAATATGACTTCAAAGGGTCTTCATTTGCTCACCGAACCTCTCCAATCCTATCACTGCTGCGTTTATGCCCCTGTGCACACGCTTGATTTTCTTTCAGACACATAGCAATCCATAGGTTTTAAGATACTTACTAGTCAGGTACATTCTTAGGCGTTTAATATGGGGTGTTGAGTCCATTTCGTTGAGCAAGGAGTAGTTCTTGTCTATTCCATATTTGGCTTAAGGAACTTTATCTGTGCTCATTTCAATCTCTGGTTTGATGCAGCACCCCAACTCACCTTTCCCCTTAAGCAAGCATAAGTTGGTTTTCTAAATTTGAGACCCTGTTCTGTTTTGTAATCCAGTTCCTGTGTAGCCAAGTTTACATTCCGTGTATTAGTGATATCTTATGATGTTTCTTTTTCTGTGTGACTTATTTCAGTTAGAATCATCATACCTGAATCCACTCATTATGCTGCTACGGGCCTGATGACATAGATTTCATTGCTGAGTGATATTGCATTGTACGTAAGTACCACAACTTCTTTATCCATTTTTCACTTTCTGCGCTATTGAACTTGTACCGTAAACGAGGTTCTTGTAAACAGAGCCGTCCCAAACTTTGGGGTGGCTGTGTCTTTTTGATTTTAATTTCCCTAAGCTATAGGACCATAAGTGGAAGTGCCCTAGGCTCTGTTGCTTTGTTTTTTAGATGTTTCAGGAAACACCATACACCTCTCCCGAGTGGCTGTTGGCAATTTACATCCCGCCCATCAGCATAACAAGGCTCCCAGTTCTCCATGGCCTGTCCTGCCTTTCTGGATTTTACACTTTTTTCAGATGGCCCTTTTGACCGGGGGGAAGTGAGACTTCATTGTAGTGCAGATTTCCTTTGCAAGCTTGCTTGGTTGGCCAAAAAGGGCGTATGCGTTTTTTCCTGAATTCAGGAAAAAACGCATACGCCCTTTTTGGCCAAGTGCATCATTGTGGACGTTCTGCCTCTTTTCCTATGCTTTAAATGCAATTCCAGTCTACCTCCTGAAATCGGTTTCCTGCAATTCTGCCCCGCTTTCAAGTCCTCTTGGCAGCCTTACTTCAGTATATTTTTGGACGATAGCTGTCATTTATAACTCTGCAGGTTTGTGAATTACAGTGCCCCTGAGCTCCTTTCTTCAACTCGCTTTCTTGTGAGCTGGCCGCAACACCGCAGGATTGCTTCAGGCCCTAATCTGGTTCCGGCACGGCACGCTGAGCCTTTGGTTAATTCCTCTTCCTGGTGGGAAATGAGAGTTAAATTTGCCCGTCCAGACACCTCCAGCTAGTCTCTCATTGGTTCTCCCTATTCCTGTTCATCTTCCGCAGAAATTGCAAACTGGGCCAAACAGGAGGTTAAAGGCACTGACTCTCCAAGTCGGGAGAGTGTTAGTAAAGCGTCTGGAATGTTGCACCCGAGTACCAGGGGACGAGAACTGAGACATATTGGAACACGTCTCCCGATCACACGGTTGATCATACTCTGGGTTCCACGTTCATGTTTTAGCTGAAGGAAGAATCCCGTAAACCTGGAGAGTTGAGACCCGTGGAATGGGTACCATGCAATATGACTTCAAAGGGTCTTCATTTGCTCACCGAACCTCTCCAATCCTATCACTGCTGCGTTTATGCCCCTGTGCACACGCTTGATTTTCTTTCAGACACATAGCAATCCATAGGTTTTAAGATACTTACTAGTCAGGTACATTCTTAGGCGTTTAATATGGGGTGTTGAGTCCATTTCGTTGAGCAAGGAGTAGTTCTTGTCTATTCCATATTTGGCTTAAGGAACTTTATCTGTGCTCATTTCAATCTCTGGTTTGATGCAGCACCCCAACTCACCTTTCCCCTTAAGCAAGCATAAGTTGGTTTTCTAAATTTGAGACCCTGTTCTGTTTTGTAATCCAGTTCCTGTGTAGCCAAGTTTACATTCCGTGTATTAGTGATATCTTATGATGTTTCTTTTTCTGTGTGACTTATTTCAGTTAGAATCATCATACCTGAATCCACTCATTATGCTGCTACGGGCCTGATGACATAGATTTCATTGCTGAGTGATATTGCATTGTACGTAAGTACCACAACTTCTTTATCCATTTTTCACTTTCTGCGCTATTGAACTTGTACCGTAAACGAGGTTCTTGTAAACAGAGCCGTCCCAAACTTTGGGGTGGCTGTGTCTTTTTGATTTTAATTTCCCTAAGCTATAGGACCATAAGTGGAAGTGCCCTAGGCTCTGTTGCTTTGTTTTTTAGATGTTTCAGGAAACACCATACACCTCTCCCGAGTGGCTGTTGGCAATTTACATCCCGCCCATCAGCATAACAAGGCTCCCAGTTCTCCATGGCCTGTCCTGCCTTTCTGGATTTTACTTTTTTCAGATGGCCCTTTTGACCGGTGGGAAGTGAGACTTCATTGTAGTGCAGATTTCCTTTGCAAGCTTGCTTGGTTGGCCAAAAAGGGCGTATGCGTTTTTTCCTGAATATATTCAGGAAAAAACGCATACGCCCTTTTTGGCCAAGTGCATCATTGTGGACGTTCTGCCTCTTTTCCTATGCTTTAAATGCAATTCCAGTCTACCTCCTGAAATCGGTTTCCTGCAATTCTGCCCCGCTTTCAAGTCCTCTTGGCAGCCTTACTTCAGTATATTTTTGGACGATAGCTGTCATTTATAACTCTGCAGGTTTGTGAATTACAGTGCCCCTGAGCTCCTTTCTTCAACTCGCTTTCTTGTGAGCTGGCCGCAACACCGCAGGATTGCTTCAGGCCCTAATCTGGTTCCGGCACGGCACGCTGAGCCTTTGGTTAATTCCTCTTCCTGGTGGGAAATGAGAGTTAAATTTGCCCGTCCAGACACCTCCACCTAGTCTCTCATTGGTTCTCCCTATTCCTGTTCATCTTCCGCAGAAATTGCAAATGGGCCAAACAGGAGGTTAAAGGCACTGACTCTCCACGTCGGGAGAGTGTTAGTAAAGCGTCTGGAATGTTGCACCCGAGTACCAGGGGACGAGAACTGAGACATATTGGAACACGTCTCCCGATCACATGGTTGATCATACTCTGGGTTCCATGTGCATGTTTTAGCTGAAGGAAGAATCCCTTAAACCTGAAGAGTTGAGACCCGTGGAATGGGTACCATGCAATATGACTTCAAAGGGTCTTCATTTGCTCACCGAACCTCTCCAATCCTATCACTGCTGCGTTTATGCCCCTGTACACACGCTTGATTTTCTTTCAGAGACATAGCAGTGCATAGGTTTTAAGATACTTACTAGTCAGGTACATTCTTAGGCGTTTAATATGGGGTGTTGAGTCCATTTCGTTGAGCAAGGAGTAGTTCTTGTCTATTCTATATTTGGCTTAAGGAACTTTATCTGTGCTCATTTCAATCTCTGGTTTTATGCAGCACCCCAACTCACCTTTCCCCTTAAGCAAGCATAAGTTGGTTTTCTAAATTTGAGACCCTGTTCTGTTTTGTAATCCAGTTCCTGTGTAGCCAAGTTTACATCCCGTGTATTAGTGATATCTTATGATGTTTCTTTTTCTGTGTGACTTATTTCAGTTAGAATCATCATACCTGAATCCACTCATTATGCTGCTACGGGCCTGATGACATAGGTTTCATTGCTGAGTGATATTGCATTGTACGTAAGTACCACAACTTCTTTATCCATTTTTCACTTTCTGCGATATTGAACTTGTACCGTAAACGAGGTTCTTGTAAACAGAGCCGTCCCAAACTTTGGGGTGGCTGTGTCTTTTTGATTTTAATTTCCCTAAGCTATAGGACCATAAGTGGAAGTGCCCTAGGCTCTGTTGCTTTGTTTTTTAGATGTTTCAGGAAACACCATACACCTCTCCCGAGTGGCTGTTGGCAATTTACATCCCGCCCATCAGCATAACAAGGCTCCCAGTTCTCCATGGCCTGTCCTGCCTTTCTGGATTTTACACTTTTTTCAGATGGCCCTTTTGACCGGGGGGAAGTGAGACTTCATTGTAGTGCAGATTTCCTTTGCAAGCTTGCTTGGTTGGCCAAAAAGGGCGTATGCGTTTTTTCCTGAATATATTCAGGAAAAAACGCATACGCCCTTTTTGGCCAAGTGCATCATTGTGGACGTTCTGCCTCTTTTCCTATGCTTTAAATGCAATTCCAGTCTACCTCCTGAAATCGGTTTCCTGCAATTCTGCCCCGCTTTCAAGTCCTCTTGGCAGCCTTACTTCAGTATATTTTTGGACGATAGCTGTCATTTATAACTCTGCAGGTTTGTGAATTACAGTGCCCCTGAGCTCCTTTCTTCAACTCGCTTTCTTGTGAGCTGGCCGCAACACCGCAGGATTGCTTCAGGCCCTAATCTGGTTCCGGCACGGCACGCTGAGCCTTTGGTTAATTCCTCTTCCTGGTGGGAAATGAGAGTTAAATTTGCCCGTCCAGACACCTCCAGCTAGTCTCTCATTGGTTCTCCCTATTCCTGTTCATCTTCCACAGAAATTGCAAACTGGGCCAAACAGGAGGTTAAAGGCACTGACTCTCCAAGTCGGGAGAGTGTTAGTAAAGCGTCTGGAATGTTGCACCCGAGTACCAGGGGACGAGAACTGAGACATATTGGAACACGTCTCCCGATCACACGGTTGATCATACTCTGGGTTCCACGTGCATGTTTTAGCTGAAGGAAGAATCCCTTAAACCTGGAGAGTTGAGACTCGTGGAATGGGTACCATGAAATATGACTTCAAAGGGTCTTCATTTGCTCACCGAACCTCTCCAATCCTATCACTGCTGCGTTTATGCCCCTGTACACACGCTTGATTTTCTTTCAGAGACATAGCAATCCATAGGTTTTAAGATACTTACTAGTCAGGTACATTCTTAGGCGTTTAATATGGGGTGTTGAGTCCATTTCGTTGAGCAAGGAGTAGTTCTTGTCTATTCTATATTTGGCTTAAGGAACTTTATCTGTGTTCATTTAAATCTCTGGTTTTATGCAGCACCCCAACTCACCTTTCCCCTTAAGCAAGCATAAGTTGGTTTTCTAAATTTGAGACCCTGTTCTGTTTTGTAATCCAGTTCCTGTGTAGCCAAGTTTACATCCCGTGTATTAGTGATATCTTATGATGTTTCTTTTTCTGTGTGACTTATTTCAGTTAGAATCATCATACCTGAATCCACTCATTATGCTGCTACGGGCCTGATGACATAGATTTCATTGCTGAGTGATATTGCATTGTACGTAAGTACCACAACTTCTTTATCCATTTTTCACTTTCTGCGCTATTGAACTTGTACCGTAAACGAGGTTCTTGTAAACAGAGCCGTCCCAAACTTTGGGGTGGCTGTGTCTTTTTGATTTTAATTTCCCTAAGCTATAGGACCATAAGTCAAGTGCCCTAGGCTCTGTTGCTTTGTCTTTTAGATGTTTCAGGAAACACCATACACCTCTCCCGAGTGGCTGTTGGCAATTTACATCCCGCCCATCAGCATAACAAGGCTCCCAGTTCTCCATGGCCTGTCCTGCCTTTCTGGATTTTACACTTTTTTCAGATGGCCCTTTTGACCGGGGGGAAGTGAGACTTCATTGTAGTGCAGATTTCCTTTGCAAGCTTGCTTGGTTGGCCAAAAAGGGCGTATGCGTTTTTTCCTGAATATATTCAGGAAAAAACGCATACGCCCTTTTTGGTCAAGTGCATCATTGTGGACGTTCTGCCTCTTTTCCTATGCTTTAAATGCAATTCCAGTCTACCTCCTGAAATCGGTTTCCTGCAATTCTGCCCCGCTTTCAAGTCCTCTTGGCAGCCTTACTTCAGTATATTTTTGGACGATAGCTGTCATTTATAACTCTGCAGGTTTGTGAATTACAGTGCCCCTGAGCTCCTTTCTTCAACTCGCTTTCTTGTGAGCTGGCCGCAACACCGCAGGATTGCTTCAGGCCCTAATCTGGTTCCGGCATGGCACGCTGAGCCTTTGGTTAATTCCTCTTCATGGTGGGAAATGAGAGTTAAATTTGCCCGTCCAGACACCTCCACCTAGTCTCTCATTGGTTCTCCCTATTCCTGTTCATCTTCCTCAGAAATTGCAAATGGGTCAAACAGGAGGTTAAAGGCACTGACTCTCCACGTCGGGAGAGTGTTAGTAAAGCGTCTGGAATGTTGCACCCGAGTACCAGGGGACGAGAACTGAGACATATTGGAACACGTCTCCCGATCACACGGTTGATCATACTCTGGGTTCCACGTGCATGTTTTAGCTGAAGGAAGAATCCCTTAAACCTGGAGAGTTGAGACCCGTGGAATGGGTACCATGCAATATGACTTCAAAGGGTCTTCATTTGCTCACCGAACCTCTCCAATCCTATCACTGCTGCGTTTATGCCCCTGTACACACGCTTGATTTTCTTTCAGAGACATAGCAATCCATAGGTTTTAAGATACTTACTAGTCAGGTACATTCTTAGGCGTTTAATATGGGGTGTTGAGTCCATTTCGTTGAGCAAGGAGTAGTTCTTGTCTATTCCATATTTGGCTTAAGGAACTTTATCTGTGCTCATTTCAATCTCTGGTTTGATGCAGCACCCCAACTCACCTTTCCCCTTAAGCAAGCATAAGTTGGTTTTCTAAATTTGAGACCCTGTTCTGTTTTGTAATCCAGTTCCTGTGTAGCCAAGTTTACATTCCGTGTATTAGTGATATCTTATGATGTTTCTTTTTCTGTGTGACTTATTTCAGTTAGAATCATCATACCTGAATCCACTCATTATGCTGCTACGGGCCTGATGACATAGATTTCATTGCTGAGTGATATTGCATTGTACGTAAGTACCACAACTTCTTTATCCATTTTTCACTTTCTGCGCTATTGAACTTGTACCGTAAACGAGGTTCTTGTAAACAGAGCCGTCCCAAACTTTGGGGTGGCTGTGTCTTTTTGATTTTAATTTCCCTAAGCTATAGGACCATAAGTGGAAGTGCCCTAGGCTCTGTTGCTTTGTTTTTTAGATGTTTCAGGAAACACCATACACCTCTCCCGAGTGGCTGTTGGCAATTTACATCCCGCCCATCAGCATAACAAGGCTCCCAGTTCTCCATGGCCTGTCCTGCCTTTCTGGATTTTACACTTTTTTCAGATGGCCCTTTTGACCGGGGGGAAGTGAGACTTCATTGTAGTGCAGATTTCCTTTGCAAGCTTGCTTGGTTGGCCAAAAAGGGCGTATGCGTTTTTTCCTGAATATATTCAGGAAAAAACGCATACGCCCTTTTTGGCCAAGTGCATCATTGTGGACGTTCTGCCTCTTTTCCTATGCTTTAAATGCAATTCCAGTCTACCTCCTGAAATCGGTTTCCTGCAATTCTGCCCCGCTTTCAAGTCCTCTTGGCAGCCTTATTTCAGTATATTTTTGGACGATAGCTGTCATTTATAACTCTGCAGGTTTGTGAATTACAGTGCCCCTGAGCTCCTTTCTTCAACTCGCTTTCTTGTGAGCTGGCCGCAACACCGCAGGATTGCTTCAGGCCCTAATCTGGTTCCGGCACGGCACGCTGAGCCTTTGGTTAATTCCTCTTCCTGGTGGGAAATGAGAGTTAAATTTGCCCGTCCAGACACCTCCACCTAGTCTCTCATTGGTTCTCCCTATTCCTGTTCATCTTCCGCAGAAATTGCAAATGGGCCAAACAGGAGGTTAAAGGCACTGACTCTCCACGTCGGGAGAGTGTTAGTAAAGCGTCTGGAATGTTGCACCCGAGTACCAGGGGACGAGATCTGAGACATATTGGAACACGTCTCCCGATCACATGGTTGATCATACTCTGGGTTCCATGTGCATGTTTTAGCTGAAGGAAGAATCCCTTAAACCTGAAGAGTTGAGACCCGTGGAATGGGTACCATGCAATATGACTTCAAAGGGTCTTCATTTGCTCACCGAACCTCTCCAATCCTATCACTGCTGCGTTTATGCCCCTGTACACACGCTTGATTTTCTTTCAGAGACATAGCAGTGCATAGGTTTTAAGATACTTACTAGTCAGGTACATTCTTAGGCGTTTAATATGGGGTGTTGAGTCCATTTCGTTGAGCAAGGAGTAGTTCTTGTCTATTCTATATTTGGCTTAAGGAACTTTATCTGTGCTCATTTCAATCTCTGGTTTTATGCAGCACCCCAACTCACCTTTCCCCTTAAGCAAGCATAAGTTGGTTTTCTAAATTTGAGACCCTGTTCTGTTTTGTAATCCAGTTCCTGTGTAGCCAAGTTTACATCCCGTGTATTAGTGATATCTTATGATGTTTCTTTTTCTGTGTGACTTATTTCAGTTAGAATCATCATACCTGAATCCACTCATTATGCTGCTACGGGCCTGATGACATAGGTTTCATTGCTGAGTGATATTGCATTGTACGTAAGTACCACAACTTCTTTATCCATTTTTCACTTTCTGCGATATTGAACTTGTACCGTAAACGAGGTTCTTGTAAACAGAGCCGTCCCAAACTTTGGGGTGGCTGTGTCTTTTTGATTTTAATTTCCCTAAGCTATAGGACCATAAGTGGAAGTGCCCTAGGCTCTGTTGCTTTGTTTTTTAGATGTTTCAGGAAACACCATACACCTCTCCCGAGTGGCTGTTGGCAATTTACATCCCGCCCATCAGCATAACAAGGCTCCCAGTTCTCCATGGCCTGTCCTGCCTTTCTGGATTTTACACTTTTTTCAGATGGCCCTTTTGACCGGGGGGAAGTGAGACTTCATTGTAGTGCAGATTTCCTTTGCAAGCTTGCTTGGTTGGCCAAAAAGGGCGTATGCGTTTTTTCCTGAATATATTCAGGAAAAAACGCATACGCCCTTTTTGGCCAAGTGCATCATTGTGGACGTTCTGCCTCTTTTCCTATGCTTTAAATGCAATTCCAGTCTACCTCCTGAAATCGGTTTCCTGCAATTCTGCCCCGCTTTCAAGTCCTCTTGGCAGCCTTACTTCAGTATATTTTTGGACGATAGCTGTCATTTATAACTCTGCAGGTTTGTGAATTACAGTGCCCCTGAGCTCCTTTCTTCAACTCGCTTTCTTGTGAGCTGGCCGCAACACCGCAGGATTGCTTCAGGCCCTAATCTGGTTCCGGAACGGCACGCTGAGCCTTTGGTTAATTCCTCTTCCTGGTGGGAAATGAGAGTTAAATTTGCCCGTCCAGACACCTCCAGCTAGTCTCTCATTGGTTCTCCCTATTCCTGTTCATCTTCCACAGAAATTGCAAACTGGGCCAAACAGGAGGTTAAAGGCACTGACTCTCCAAGTCGGGAGAGTGTTAGTAAAGCGTCTGGAATGTTGCACCCGAGTACCAGGGGACGAGAACTGAGACATATTGGAACACGTCTCCCGATCACACGGTTGATCATACTCTGGGTTCCACGTGCATGTTTTAGCTGAAGGAAGAATCCCTTAAACCTGGAGAGTTGAGACTCGTGGAATGGGTACCATGAAATATGACTTCAAAGGGTCTTCATTTGCTCACCGAACCTCTCCAATCCTATCACTGCTGCGTTTATGCCCCTGTACACACGCTTGATTTTCTTTCAGAGACATAGCAATCCATAGGTTTTAAGATACTTACTAGTCAGGTACATTCTTAGGCGTTTAATATGGGGTGTTGAGTCCATTTCGTTGAGCAAGGAGTAGTTCTTGTCTATTCTATATTTGGCTTAAGGAACTTTATCTGTGTTCATTTAAATCTCTGGTTTTATGCAGCACCCCAACTCACCTTTCCCCTTAAGCAAGCATAAGTTGGTTTTCTAAATTTGAGACCCTGTTCTGTTTTGTAATCCAGTTCCTGTGTAGCCAAGTTTACATCCCGTGTATTAGTGATATCTTATGATGTTTCTTTTTCTGTGTGACTTATTTCAGTTAGAATCATCATACCTGAATCCACTCATTATGCTGCTACGGGCCTGATGACATAGATTTCATTGCTGAGTGATATTGCATTGTACGTAAGTACCACAACTTCTTTATCCATTTTTCACTTTCTGCGCTATTGAACTTGTACCGTAAACGAGGTTCTTGTAAACAGAGCCGTCCCAAACTTTGGGGTGGCTGTGTCTTTTTGATTTTAATTTCCCTAAGCTATAGGACCATAAGTCAAGTGCCCTAGGCTCTGTTGCTTTGTCTTTTAGATGTTTCAGGAAACACCATACACCTCTCCCGAGTGGCTGTTGGCAATTTACATCCCGCCCATCAGCATAACAAGGCTCCCAGTTCTCCATGGCCTGTCCTGCCTTTCTGGATTTTACACTTTTTTCAGATGGCCCTTTTGACCGGGGGGAAGTGAGACTTCATTGTAGTGCAGATTTCCTTTGCAAGCTTGCTTGGTTGGCCAAAAAGGGCGTATGCGTTTTTTCCTGAATATATTCAGGAAAAAACGCATACGCCCTTTTTGGCCAAGTGCATCATTGTGGACGTTCTGCCTCTTTTCCTATGCTTTAAATGCAATTCCAGTCTACCTCCTGAAATCGGTTTCCTGCAATTCTGCCCCGCTTTCAAGTCCTCTTGGCAGCCTTACTTCAGTATATTTTTGGACGATAGCTGTCATTTATAACTCTGCAGGTTTGTGAATTACAGTGCCCCTGAGCTCCTTTCTTCAACTCGCTTTCTTGTGAGCTGGCCGCAACACCGCAGGATTGCTTCAGGCCCTAATCTGGTTCCGGCATGGCACGCTGAGCCTTTGGTTAATTCCTCTTCATGGTGGGAAATGAGAGTTAAATTTGCCCGTCCAGACACCTCCACCTAGTCTCTCATTGGTTCTCCCTATTCCTGTTCATCTTCCTCAGAAATTGCAAATGGGTCAAACAGGAGGTTAAAGGCACTGACTCTCCACGTCGGGAGAGTGTTAGTAAAGCGTCTGGAATGTTGCACCCGAGTACCAGGGGACGAGAACTGAGACATATTGGAACACGTCTCCCGATCACACGGTTGATCATACTCTGGGTTCCACGTGCATGTTTTAGCTGAAGGAAGAATCCCTTAAACCTGGAGAGTTGAGACCCGTGGAATGGGTACCATGCAATATGACTTCAAAGGGTCTTCATTTGCTCACCGAACCTCTCCAATCCTATCACTGCTGCGTTTATGCCCCTGTACACACGCTTGATTTTCTTTCAGAGACATAGCAATCCATAGGTTTTAAGATACTTACTAGTCAGGTACATTCTTAGGCGTTTAATATGGGGTGTTGAGTCCATTTCGTTGAGCAAGGAGTAGTTCTTGTCTATTCCATATTTGGCTTAAGGAACTTTATCTGTGCTCATTTCAATCTCTGGTTTGATGCAGCACCCCAACTCACCTTTCCCCTTAAGCAAGCATAAGTTGGTTTTCTAAATTTGAGACCCTGTTCTGTTTTGTAATCCAGTTCCTGTGTAGCCAAGTTTACATTCCGTGTATTAGTGATATCTTATGATGTTTCTTTTTCTGTGTGACTTATTTCAGTTAGAATCATCATACCTGAATCCACTCATTATGCTGCTACGGGCCTGATGACATAGATTTCATTGCTGAGTGATATTGCATTGTACGTAAGTACCACAACTTCTTTATCCATTTTTCACTTTCTGCGCTATTGAACTTGTACCGTAAACGAGGTTCTTGTAAACAGAGCCGTCCCAAACTTTGGGGTGGCTGTGTCTTTTTGATTTTAATTTCCCTAAGCTATAGGACCATAAGTGGAAGTGCCCTAGGCTCTGTTGCTTTGTTTTTTAGATGTTTCAGGAAACACCATACACCTCTCCCGAGTGGCTGTTGGCAATTTACATCCCGCCCATCAGCATAACAAGGCTCCCAGTTCTCCATGGCCTGTCCTGCCTTTCTGGATTTTACACTTTTTTCAGATGGCCCTTTTGACCGGGGGGAAGTGAGACTTCATTGTAGTGCAGATTTCCTTTGCAAGCTTGCTTGGTTGGCCAAAAAGGGCGTATGCGTTTTTTCCTGAATATATTCAGGAAAAAACGCATACGCCCTTTTTGGCCAAGTGCATCATTGTGGACGTTCTGCCTCTTTTCCTATGCTTTAAATGCAATTCCAGTCTACCTCCTGAAATCGGTTTCCTGCAATTCTGCCCCGCTTTCAAGTCCTCTTGGCAGCCTTACTTCAGTATATTTTTGGACGATAGCTGTCATTTATAACTCTGCAGGTTTGTGAATTACAGTGCCCCTGAGCTCCTTTCTTCAACTTGCTTTCTTGTGAGCTGGCCGCAACACCGCAGGATTGCTTCAGGCCCTAATCTGGTTCCGGCACGGCACGCTGAGCCTTTGGTTAATTCCTCTTCCTGGTGGGAAATGAGAGTTAAATTTGCCCGTCCAGACACCTCCAGCTAGTCTCTCATTGGTTCTCCCTATTCCTGTTCATCTTCCGCAGAAATTGCAAACTGGGCCAAACAGGAGGTTAAAGGCACTGACTCTCCAAGTCGGGAGAGTGTTAGTAAAGCGTCTGGAATGTTGCACCCGAGTACCAGGGGACGAGAACTGAGACATATTGGAACACGTCTCCCGATCACACGGTTGATCATACTCTGGGTTCCACGTGCATGTTTTAGCTGAAGGAAGAATCCCTTAAACCTGGAGAGTTGAGACCCGTGGAATGGGTACCATGCAATATGACTTCAAAGGGTCTTCATTTGCTCACCGAACCTCTCCAATCCTATCACTGCTGCGTTTATGCCCCTGTACACACGCTTGATTTTCTTTCAGAGACATAGCAATCCATAGGTTTTAAGATACTTACTAGTCAGGTACATTCTTAGGCGTTTAATATGGGGTGTTGAGTCCATTTCGTTGAGCAAGGAGTAGTTCTTGTCTATTCCATATTTGGCTTAAGGAACTTTATCTGTGTTCATTTAAATCTCTGGTTTTATGCAGCACCCCAACTCACCTTTCCCCTTAAGCAAGCATAAGTTGGTTTTCTAAATTTGAGACCCTGTTCTGTTTTGTAATCCAGTTCCTGTGTAGCCAAGTTTACATCCCGTGTATTAGTGATATCTTATGATGTTTCTTTTTCTGTGTGACTTATTTCAGTTAGAATCATCATACCTGAATCCACTCATTATGCTGCTACGGGCCTGATGACATAGATTTCATTGCTGAGTGATATTGCATTGTACGTAAGTACCACAACTTCTTTATCCATTTTTCACTTTCTGCGATATTGAACTTGTACCGTAAACGAGGTTCTTGTAAACAGAGCCGTCCCAAACTTTGGGGTGGCTGTGTCTTTTTGATTTTAATTTCCCTAAGCTATAGGACCATAAGTGGAAGTGCCCTAGGCTCTGTTGCTTTGTTTTTTAGATGTTTCAGGAACACCATACACCTCTCCCGAGTGGCTGTTGGCAATTTACATCCCGCCCATCAGCATAACAAGGCTCCCAGTTCTCCATGGCCTGTCCTGCCTTTCTGGATTTTACACTTTTTTCAGATGGCCCTTTTGACCGGGGGGAAGTGAGACTTCATTGTAGTGCAGATTTCCTTTGCAAGCTTGCTTGGTTGGCCAAAAAGGGCGTATGCGTTTTTTCCTGAATATATTCAGGAAAAAACGCATACGCCCTTTTTGGCCAAGTGCATCATTGTGGACGTTCTGCCTCTTTTCCTATGCTTTAAATGCAATTCCAGTCTACCTCCTGAAATCGGTTTCCTGCAATTCTGCCCCGCTTTCAAGTCCTCTTGGCAGCCTTACTTCAGTATATTTTTGGACGATAGCTGTCATTTATAACTCTGCAGGTTTGTGAATTACAGTGCCCCTGAGCTCCTTTCTTCAACTCGCTTTCTTGTGAGCTGGCCGCAACACCGCAGGATTGCTTCAGGCCCTAATCTGGTTCCGGCATGGCACGCTGAGCCTTTGGTTAATTCCTCTTCATGGTGGGAAATGAGAGTTAAATTTGCCCGTCCAGACATCTCCAGCTAGTCTCTCATTGGTTCTCCCTATTCCTGTTCATCTTCCGCAGAAATTGCAAATGGGCCAAACAGGAGGTTAAAGGCACTGACTCTCCACGTCGGGAGAGTGTTAGTAAAGCGTCTGGAGTGTTGCACCCGAGTACCAGGGGACGAGAACTGAGACATATTGGAACACGTCTCCCGATCACACGGTTGATCATACTCTGGGTTCCACGTGCATGTTTTAGCTGAAGGAAGAATCCCTTAAACCTGGAGAGTTGAGACCCGTGGAATGGGTACCATGCAATATGACTTCAAAGGGTCTTCATTTGCTCACCGAACCTCTCCAATCCTATCACTGCTGCGTTTATGCCCCTGTACACACGCTTGATTTTCTTTCAGAGACATAGCAATCCATAGGTTTTAAGATACTTACTAGTCAGGTACATTCTTAGGCGTTTAATATGGGGTGTTGAGTCCATTTCGTTGAGCAAGGAGTAGTTCTTGTCTATTCCATATTTGGCTTAAGGAACTTTATCTGTGCTCATTTCAATCTCTGGTTTTATGCAGCACCCCAACTCACCTTTCCCCTTAAGCAAGCATAAGTTGGTTTTCTAAATTTGAGACCCTGTTCTGTTTTGTAATCCAGTTCCTGTGTAGCCAAGTTTACATCCCGTGTATTAGTGATATCTTATGATGTTTCTTTTTCTGTGTGACTTATTTCAGTTAGAATCATCATACCTGAATCCACTCATTATGCTGCTACGGGCCTGATGACATAGATTTCATTGCTGAGTGATATTGCATTGTACGTAAGTACCACAACTTCTTTATCCATTTTTCACTTTCTGCGATATTGAACTTGTACCGTAAACGAGGTTCTTGTAAACAGAGCCGTCCCAAACTTTGGGGTGGCTGTGTCTTTTTGATTTTAATTTCCCTAAGCTATAGGACCATAAGTGGAAGTGCCCTAGGCTCTGTTGCTTTGTTTTTTAGATGTTTCAGGAAACACCATACACCTCTCCGGAGTGGCTCTTGGCAATTTACATCCCGCCCATCAGCATAACAAGGCTCCCAGTTCTCCATGGCCTGTCCTGCCTTTCTGGATTTTACACTTTTTTCAGATGGCCCTTTTGACCGGGGGGAAGTGAGACTTCATTGTAGTGCAGATTTCCTTTGCAAGCTTGCTTGGTTGGCCAAAAAGGGCGTATGCGTTTTTTCCTGAATATATTCAGGAAAAAACGCATACGCCCTTTTTGGCCAAGTGCATCATTGTGGACGTTCTGCCTCTTTTCCTATGCTTTAAATGCAATTCCAGTCTACCTCCTGAAATCGGTTTCCTGCAATTCTGCCCCGCTTTCAAGTCCTCTTGGCAGCCTTACTTCAGTATATTTTTGGACGATAGCTGTCATTTATAACTCTGCAGGTTTGTGAATTACAGTGCCCCTGAGCTCCTTTCTTCAACTCGCTTTCTTGTGAGCTGGCCGCAACACCGCAGGATTGCTTCAGGCCCTAATCTGGTTCCGGCACGGCACGCTGAGCCTTTGGTTAATTCCTCTTCCTGGTGGGAAATGAGAGTTAAATTTGCCCGTCCAGACACCTCCAGCTAGTCTCTCATTGGTTCTCCCTATTCCTGTTCATCTTCCGCAGAAATTGCAAACTGGGCCAAACAGGAGGTTAAAGGCACTGACTCTCCAAGTCGGGAGAGTGTTAGTAAAGCGTCTGGAATGTTGCACCCGAGTACCAGGGGACGAGAACTGAGACATATTGGAACACGTCTCCCGATCACACGGTTGATCATACTCTGGGTTCCACGTGCATGTTTTAGCTGAAGGAAGAATCCCTTAAACCTGGAGAGTTGAGACCCGTGGAATGGGTACCATGCAATATGACTTCAAAGGGTCTTCATTTGCTCACCGAACCTCTCCAATCCTATCACTGCTGCGTTTATGCCCCTGTACACACGCTTGATTTTCTTTCAGAGACATAGCAATCCATAGGTTTTAAGATACTTACTAGTCAGGTACATTCTTAGGCGTTTAATATGGGGTGTTGAGTCCATTTCGTTGAGCAAGGAGTAGTTCTTGTCTATTCCATATTTGGCTTAAGGAACTTTATCTGTGCTCATTTCAATCTCTGGTTTCATGCAGCACCCCAACTCACCTTTCCCCTTAAGCAAGCATAAGTTTGTTTTCTAAATTTGAGACCCTGTTCTGTTTTGTAATCCAGTTCCTGTGTAGCCAAGTTTACATCCCGTGTATTAGTGATATCTTATGATGTTTCTTTTTCTGTGTGACTTATTTCAGTTAGAATCATCATACCTGAATCCACTCATTATGCTGCTACGGGCCTGATGACATAGATTTCATTGCTGAGTGATATTGCATTGTACGTAAGTACCACAACTTCTTTATCCATTTTTCACTTTCTGCGATATTGAACTTGTACCGTAAACGAGGTTCTTGTAAACAGAGCCCTCCCATACCTTGGGGTGGCTGTGTCTTTTTGATTTTAATTTCCCTAAGCTATAGGACCATAAGTGGAAGTGCCCTAGGCTCTGTTGCTTTGTTTTTTAGATGTTTCAGGAAACACCATACACCTCTCCCGAGTGGCTCTTGGCAATTTACATCCCGCCCATCAGCATAACAAGGCTCCCAGTTCTCCATGGCCTGTCCTGCCTTTCTGGATTTTACACTTTTTTCAGATGGCCCTTTTGACCGGGGGGAAGTGAGACTTCATTGTAGTGCAGATTTCCTTTGCAAGCTTGCTTGGTTGGCCAAAAAGGGCGTATGCGTTTTTTCTTGAATATATTCAGGAAAAAACGCATACGCCCTTTTTGGCCAAGTGCATCATTGTGGACGTTCTGCCTCTTTTCCTATGCTTTAAATGCAATTCCAGTCTACCTCCTGAAATCGGTTTCCTGCAATTCTGCCCCGCTTTCAAGTCCTCTTGGCAGCCTTACTTCAGTATATTTTTGGACGATAGCTGTCATTTATAACTCTGCAGGTTTGTGAATTACAGTGCCCCTGAGCTCCTTTCTTCAACTCGCTTTCTTGTGAGCTGGCCGCAACACCGCAGGATTGCTTCAGGCCCTAATCTGGTTCCGGCACGGCACGCTGAGCCTTTGGTTAATTCCTCTTCCTGGTGGGAAATGAGAGTTAAATTTGCCCGTCCAGACACCTCCACCTAGTCTCTCATTGGTTCTCCCTATTCCTGTTCATCTTCCTCAGAAATTGCAAATGGGCCAAACAGGAGGTTAAAGGCACTGACTCTCCACGTCGGGAGAGTGTTAGTAAAGCGTCTGGAATGTTGCACCCGAGTACCAGGGGACGAGAACTGAGACATATTGGAACACGTCTCCCGATCACACGGTTGATCATACTCTGGGTTCCACGTGCATGTTTTAGCTGAAGGAAGAATCCCTTAAACCTGGAGAGTTGAGACCCGTGGAATGGGTACCATGCAATATGACTTCAAAGGGTCTTCATTTGCTCACCGAACCTCTCCAATCCTATCACTGCTGCGTTTATGCCCCTGTACACACGCTTGATTTTCTTTCAGAGACATAGCAATCCATAGGTTTTAAGATACTTACTAGTCAGGTACATTCTTAGGCGTTTAATATGGGGTGTTGAGTCCATTTCGTTGAGCAAGGAGTAGTTCTTGTCTATTCCATATTTGGCTTAAGGAACTTTATCTGTGCTCATTTCAATCTCTGGTTTTATGCAGCACCCCAACTCACCTTTCCCCTTAAGCAAGCATAAGTTGGTTTTCTAAATTTGAGACCCTGTTCTGTTTTGTAATCCAGTTCCTGTGTAGCCAAGTTTACATTCCGTGTATTAGTGATATCTTATGATGTTTCTTTTTCTGTGTGACTTATTTCAGTTAGAATCATCATACCTGAATCCACTCATTATGCTGCTACGGGCCTGATGACATAGATTTCATTGCTGAGTGATATTGCATTGTACGTAAGTACCACAACTTCTTTATCCATTTTTCACTTTCTGCGCTATTGAACTTGTACCGTAAACGAGGTTCTTGTAAACAGAGCCGTCCCAAACTTTGGGGTTGCTGTGTCTTTTTGATTTTAATTTCCCTAAGCTATAGGACCATAAGTGGAAGTGCCCTAGGCTCTGTTGCTTTGTTTTTTAGATGTTTCAGGAAACACCATACACCTCTCCCGAGTGGCTCTTGGCAATTTACATCCCGCCCATCAGCATAACAAGGCTCCCAGTTCTCCATGGCCTGTCCTGCCTTTCTGGATTTTACACTTTTTTCAGATGGCCCTTTTGACCGGGGGGAAGTGAGACTTCATTGTAGTGCAGATTTCCTTTGCAAGCTTGCTTGGTTGGCCAAAAAGGGCGTATGCGTTTTTTCCTGAATATATTCAGGAAAAAACGCATACGCCCTTTTTGGCCAAGTGCATCATTGTGGACGTTCTGCCTCTTTTCCTATGCTTTAAATGCAATTCCAGTCTACCTCCTGAAATCGGTTTCCTGCAATTCTGCCCCGCTTTCAAGTCCTCTTGGCAGCCTTACTTCAGTATATTTTTGGACGATAGCTGTCATTTATAACTCTGCAGGTTTGTGAATTACAGTGCCCCTGAGCTCCTTTCTTCAACTCGCTTTCTTGTGAGCTGGCCGCAACACCGCAGGATTGCTTCAGGCCCTAATCTGGTTCCGGCACGGCACGCTGAGCCTTTGGTTAATTCCTCTTCCTGGTGGGAAATGAGAGTTAAATTTGCCCGTCCAGACACCTCCAGCTAGTCTCTCATTGGTTCTCCCTATTCCTGTTCATCTTCCGCAGAAATTGCAAACTGGGCCAAACAGGAGGTTAAAGGCACTGACTCTCCAAGTCGGGAGAGTGTTAGTAAAGCGTCTGGAATGTTGCACCCGAGTACCAGGGGACGAGAACTGAGACATATTGGAACACGTCTCCCGATCACACGGTTGATCATACTCTGGGTTCCACGTGCATGTTTTAGCTGAAGGAAGAATCCCTTAAACCTGGAGAGTTGAGACCCGTGGAATGGGTACCATGCAATATGACTTCAAAGGGTCTTCATTTGCTCACCGAACCTCTCCAATCCTATCACTGCTGCGTTTATGCCCCTGTACACACGCTTGATTTTCTTTCAGAGACATAGCAATCCATAGGTTTTAAGATACTTACTAGTCAGGTACATTCTTAGGCGTTTAATATGGGGTGTTGAGTCCATTTCGTTGAGCAAGGAGTAGTTCTTGTCTATTCCATATTTGGCTTAAGGAACTTTATCTGTGCTCATTTCAATCTCTGGTTTCATGCAGCACCCCAACTCACCTTTCCCCTTAAGCAAGCATAAGTTGGTTTTCTAAATTTGAGACCCTGTTCTGTTTTGTAATCCAGTTCCTGTGTAGCCAAGTTTACATCCCGTGTATTAGTGATATCTTATGATGTTTCTTTTTCTGTGTGACTTATTTCAGTTAGAATCATCATACCTGAATCCACTCATTATGCTGCTACGGGCCTGATGACATAGATTTCATTGCTGAGTGATATTGCATTGTACGTAAGTACCACAACTTCTTTATCCATTTTTCACTTTCTGCGCTATTGAACTTGTACCGTAAACGAGGTTCTTGTAAACAGAGCCGTCCCAAACTTTGGGGTTGCTGTGTCTTTTTGATTTTAATTTCCCTAAGCTATAGGACCATAAGTGGAAGTGCCCTAGGCTCTGTTGCTTTGTTTTTTAGATGTTTCAGGAAACACCATACACCTCTCCCGAGTGGCTGTTGGCAATTTACATCCCGCCCATCAGCATAACAAGGCTCCCAGTTCTCCATGGCCTGTCCTGCCTTTCTGGATTTTACACTTTTTTCAGATGGCCCTTTTGACCGGGGGGAAGTGAGACTTCATTGTAGTGCAGATTTCCTTTGCAAGCTTGCTTGGTTGGCCAAAAAGGGCGTATGCGTTTTTTCCTGAATATATTCAGGAAAAAACGCATACGCCCTTTTTGGCCAAGTGCATCATTGTGGACGTTCTGCCTCTTTTCCTATGCTTTAAATGCAATTCCAGTCTACCTCCTGAAATCGGTTTCCTGCAATTCTGCCCCGCTTTCAAGTCCTCTTGGCAGCCTTACTTCAGTATATTTTTGGACGATAGCTGTCATTTATAACTCTGCAGGTTTGTGAATTACAGTGCCCCTGAGCTCCTTTCTTCAACTCGCTTTCTTGTGAGCTGGCCGCAACACCGCAGGATTGCTTCAGGCCCTAATCTGGTTCCGGCACGGCACGCTGAGCCTTTGGTTAATTCCTCTTCCTGGTGGGAAATGAGAGTTAAATTTGCCCGTCCAGACACCTCCAGCTAGTCTCTCATTGGTTCTCCCTATTCCTGTTCATCTTCCTCAGAAATTGCAAATGGGCCAAACAGGAGGTTAAAGGCACTGACTCTCCACGTCGGGAGAGTGTTAGTAAAGCGTCTGGAATGTTGCACCCGAGTACCAGGGGACGAGAACTGAGACATATTGGAACACGTCTCCCGATCACACGGTTGATCATACTCTGGGTTCCACGTGCATGTTTTAGCTGAAGGAAGAATCCCTTAAACCTGGAGAGTTGAGACCCGTGGAATGGGTACCATGCAATATGACTTCAAAGGGTCTTCATTTGCTCACCGAACCTCTCCAATCCTATCACTGCTGCGTTTATGCCCCTGTACACACGCTTGATTTTCTTTCAGAGACATAGCAATCCATAGGTTTTAAGATACTTACTAGTCAGGTACATTCTTAGGCGTTTAATATGGGGTGTTGAGTCCATTTCGTTGAGCAAGGAGTAGTTCTTGTCTATTCCATATTTGGCTTAAGGAACTTTATCTGTGCTCATTTCAATCTCTGGTTTTATGCAGCACCCCAACTCACCTTTCCCCTTAAGCAAGCATAAGTTGGTTTTCTAAATTTGAGACCCTGTTCTGTTTTGTAATCCAGTTCCTGTGTAGCCAAGTTTACATTCCGTGTATTAGTGATATCTTATGATGTTTCTTTTTCTGTGTGACTTATTTCAGTTAGAATCATCATACCTGAATCCACTCATTATGCTGCTACGGGCCTGATGACATAGATTTCATTGCTGAGTGATATTGCATTGTACGTAAGTACCACAACTTCTTTATCCATTTTTCACTTTCTGCGCTATTGAACTTGTACCGTAAACGAGGTTCTTGTAAACAGAGCCGTCCCAAACTTTGGGGTTGCTGTGTCTTTTTGATTTTAATTTCCCTAAGCTATAGGACCATAAGTGGAAGTGCCCTAGGCTCTGTTGCTTTGTTTTTTAGATGTTTCAGGAAACACCATACACCTCTCCCGAGTGGCTGTTGGCAATTTACATCCCGCCCATCAGCATAACAAGGCTCCCAGTTCTCCATGGCCTGTCCTGCCTTTCTGGATTTTACACTTTTTTCAGATGGCCCTTTTGACCGGGGGGAAGTGAGACTTCATTGTAGTGCAGATTTCCTTTGCAAGCTTGCTTGGTTGGCCAAAAAGGGCGTATGCGTTTTTTCCTGAATATATTCAGGAAAAAACGCATACGCCCTTTTTGGCCAAGTGCATCATTGTGGACGTTCTGCCTCTTTTCCTATGCTTTAAATGCAATTCCAGTCTACCTCCTGAAATCGGTTTCCTGCAATTCTGCCCCGCTTTCAAGTCCTCTTGGCAGCCTTACTTCAGTATATTTTTGGACGATAGCTGTCATTTATAACTCTGCAGGTTTGTGAATTACAGTGCCCCTGAGCTCCTTTCTTCAACTCGCTTTCTTGTGAGCTGGCCGCAACACCGCAGGATTGCTTCAGGCCCTAATCTGGTTCCGGCATGGCACGCTGAGCCTTTGGTTAATTCCTCTTCATGGTGGGAAATGAGAGTTAAATTTACCCGTCCAGACACCTCCACCTAGTCTCTCATTGGTTCTCCCTATTCCTGTTCATCTTCCTCAGAAATTGCAAATGGGCCAAACAGGAGGTTAAAGGCACTGACTCTCCACGTCGGGAGAGTGTTAGTAAAGCGTCTGGAGTGTTGCACCCGAGTACCAGGGGACGAGAACTGAGACATATTGGAACACGTCTCCCGATCACACGGTTGATCATACTCTGGGTTCCACGTGCATGTTTTAGCTGAAGGAAGAATCCCTTAAACCTGGAGAGTTGAGACCCGTGGAATGGGTACCATGCAATATGACTTCAAAGGGTCTTCATTTGCTCACCGAACCTCTCCAATCCTATCACTGCTGCGTTTATGCCCCTGTACACACGCTTGATTTTCTTTCAGAGACATAGCAATCCATAGGTTTTAAGATACTTACTAGTCAGGTACATTCTTAGGCGTTTAATATGGGGTGTTGAGTCCATTTCGTTGAGCAAGGAGTAGTTCTTGTCTATTCCATATTTGGCTTAAGGAACTTTATCTGTGCTCATTTCAATCTCTGGTTTTATGCAGCACCCCAACTCACCTTTCCCCTTAAGCAAGCATAAGTTGGTTTTCTAAATTTGAGACCCTGTTCTGTTTTGTAATCCAGTTCCTGTGTAGCCAAGTTTACATCCCGTGTATTAGTGATATCTTATGATGTTTCTTTTTCTGTGTGACTTATTTCAGTTAGAATCATCATACCTGAATCCACTCATTATGCTGCTACGGGCCTGATGACATAGATTTCATTGCTGAGTGATATTGCATTGTACGTAAGTACCACAACTTCTTTATCCATTTTTCACTTTCTGCGATATTGAACTTGTACCGTAAACGAGGTTCTTGTAAACAGAGCCGTCCCAAACTTTGGGGTGGCTGTGTCTTTTTGATTTTAATTTCCCTAAGCTATAGGACCATAAGTGGAAGTGCCCTAGGCTCTGTTGCTTTGTTTTTTAGATGTTTCAGGAAACACCATACACCTCTCCCGAGTGGCTGTTGGCAATTTACATCCTGCCCATCAGCATAACAAGGCTCCCAGTTCTCCATGGCCTGTCCTGCCTTTCTGGATTTTACACTTTTTTCAGATGGCCCTTTTGACCGGGGGGTAGTGAGACTTCATTGTAGTGCAGATTTCCTTTGCAAGCTTGCTTGGTTGGCCAAAAAGGGCGTATGCGTTTTTTCCTGAATATATTCAGGAAAAAATGCATACACCCTTTTTGGCCAAGTGCATCATTGTGGACGTTCTGCCTCTTTTCCTATGCTTTAAATGCAATTCCAGTCTACCTCCTGAAATCGGTTTCCTGCAATTCTGCCCCGCTTTCAAGTCCTCTTGGCAGCCTTACTTCAGTATATTTTTGGACGATAGCTGTCATTTATAACTCTGCAGGTTTGTGAATTACAGTGCCCCTGAGCTCCTTTCTTCAACTCGCTTTCTTGTGAGCTGGCCGCAACACCGCAGGATTGCTTCAGGCCCTAATCTGGTTCCGGCACGGCACGCTGAGCCTTTGGTTAATTCCTCTTCCTGGTGGGAAATGAGAGTTAAATTTGCCCGTCCAGACACCTCCAGCTAGTCTCTCATTGGTTCTCCCTATTCCTGTTCATCTTCCGCAGAAATTGCAAACTGGGCCAAACAGGAGGTTAAAGGCACTGACTCTCCAAGTCGGGAGAGTGTTAGTAAAGCGTCTGGAATGTTGCACCCGAGTACCAGGGGACGAGAACTGAGACATATTGGAACACGTCTCCCGATCACACGGTTGATCATACTCTGGGTTCCACGTGCATGTTTTAGCTGAAGGAAGAATCCCTTAAACCTGGAGAGTTGAGACCCGTGGAATGGGTACCATGCAATATGACTTCAAAGGGTCTTCATTTGCTCACCGAACCTCTCCAATCCTATCACTGCTGCGTTTATGCCCCTGTACACACGCTTGATTTTCTTTCAGAGACATAGCAGTGCATAGGTTTTAAGATACTTTCTAGTCAGGTACATTCTTAGGCGTTTAATATGGGGTGTTGAGTCCATTTCGTTGAGCAAGGAGTAGTTCTTGTCTATTCCATATTTGGCTTAAGGAACTTTATCTGTGCTCATTTCAATCTCTGGTTTTATGCAGCACCCCAACTCACCTTTCCCCTTAAGCAAGCATAAGTTGGTTTTCTAAATTTGAGACCCTGTTCTGTTTTGTAATCCAGTTCCTGTGTAGCCAAGTTTACATCCCGTGTATTAGTGATATCTTATGATGTTTCTTTTTCTGTGTGACTTATTTCAGTTAGAATCATCATACCTGAATCCACTCATTATGCTGCTACGGGCCTGATGACATAGATTTCATTGCTGAGTGATATTGCATTGTACGTAAGTACCACAACTTCTTTATCCATTTTTCACTTTCTGCGATATTGAACTTGTACCGTAAACGAGGTTCTTGTAAACAGAGCCGTCCCAAACTTTGGGGTGGCTGTGTCTTTTTGATTTTAATTTCCCTAAGCTATAGGACCATAAGTGGAAGTGCCCTAGGCTCTGTTGCTTTGTTTTTTAGATGTTTCAGGAAACACCATACACCTCTCCCGAGTGGCTCTTGGCAATTTACATCCCGCCCATCAGCATAACAAGGCTCCCAGTTCTCCATGGCCTGTCCTGCCTTTCTGGATTTTACACTTTTTTCAGATGGCCCTTTTGACCGGGGGGAAGTGAGACTTCATTGTAGTGCAGATTTCCTTTGCAAGCTTGCTTGGTTGGCCAAAAAGGGCGTATGCGTTTTTTCCTGAATATATTCAGGAAAAAACGCATACGCCCTTTTTGGCCAAGTGCATCATTGTGGACGTTCTGCCTCTTTTCCTATGCTTTAAATGCAATTCCAGTCTACCTCCTGAAATCGGTTTCCTGCAATTCTGCCCCGCTTTCAAGTCCTCTTGGCAGCCTTACTTCAGTATATTTTTGGACGATAGCTGTCATTTATAACTCTGCAGGTTTGTGAATTACAGTGCCCCTGAGCTCCTTTCTTCAACTCGCTTTCTTGTGAGCTGGCCGCAACACCGCAGGATTGCTTCAGGCCCTAATCTGGTTCCGGCACGGCACGCTGAGCCTTTGGTTAATTCCTCTTCCTGGTGGGAAATGAGAGTTAAATTTGCCCGTCCAGACACCTCCAGCTAGTCTCTCATTGGTTCTCCCTATTCCTGTTCATCTTCCGCAGAAATTGCAAACTGGGCCAAACAGGAGGTTAAAGGCACTGACTCTCCAAGTCGGGAGAGTGTTAGTAAAGCGTCTGGAATGTTGCACCCGAGTACCAGGGGACGAGAACTGAGACATATTGGAACACGTCTCCCAATCACACGGTTGATCATACTCTGGGTTCCACGTGCATGTTTTAGCTGAAGGAAGAATCCCTTAAACCTGGAGAGTTGAGACCCGTGGAATGGGTACCATGCAATATGACTTCAAAGGGTCTTCATTTGCTCACCGAACCTCTCCAATCCTATCACTGCTGCGTTTATGCCCCTGTACACACGCTTGATTTTCTTTCAGAGACATAGCAATCCATAGGTTTTAAGATACTTACTAGTCAGGTACATTCTTAGGCGTTTAATATGGGGTGTTGAGTCCATTTCGTTGAGCAAGGAGTAGTTCTTGTCTATTCCATATTTGGCTTAAGGAACTTTATCTGTGCTCATTTCAATCTCTGGTTTTATGCAGCACCCCAACTCACCTTTCCCCTTAAGCAAGCATAAGTTGGTTTTCTAAATTTGAGACCCTGTTCTGTTTTGTAATCCAGTTCCTGTGTAGCCAAGTTTACATTCCGTGTATTAGTGATATCTTATGATGTTTCTTTTTCTGTGTGACTTATTTCAGTTAGAATCATCATACCTGAATCCACTCATTATGCTGCTACGGGCCTGATGACATAGATTTCATTGCTGAGTGATATTGCATTGTACGTAAGTACCACAACTTCTTTATCCATTTTTCACTTTCTGCGCTATTGAACTTGTACCGTAAACGAGGTTCTTGTAAACAGAGCCGTCCCAAACTTTGGGGTGGCTGTGTCTTTTTGATTTTAATTTCCCTAAGCTATAGGACCATAAGTGGAAGTGCCCTAGGCTCTGTTGCTTTGTTTTTTAGATGTTTCAGGAAACACCATACACCTCTCCCGAGTGGCTGTTGGCAATTTACATCCCGCCCATCAGCATAACAAGGCTCCCAGTTCTCCATGGCCTGTCCTGCCTTTCTGGATTTTACACTTTTTTCAGATGGCCCTTTTGACCGGGGGGAAGTGAGACTTCATTGTAGTGCAGATTTCCTTTGCAAGCTTGCTTGGTTGGCCAAAAAGGGCGTATGCGTTTTTTCCTGAATATATTCAGGAAAAAACGCATACGCCCTTTTTGGCCAAGTGCATCATTGTGGACGTTCTGCCTCTTTTCCTATGCTTTAAATGCAATTCCAGTCTACCTCCTGAAATCGGTTTCCTGCAATTCTGCCCCGCTTTCAAGTCCTCTTGGCAGCCTTACTTCAGTATATTTTTGGACGATAGCTGTCATTTATAACTCTGCAGGTTTGTGAATTACAGTGCCCCTGAGCTCCTTTCTTCAACTCGCTTTCTTGTGAGCTGGCCGCAACACCGCAGGATTGCTTCAGGCCCTAATCTGGTTCTGGCACGGCACACTGAGCCTTTGGTTAATTCCTCTTCCTGGTGGGAAATGAGAGTTAAATTTGCCCGTCCAGACACCTCCAGCTAGTCTCTCATTGGTTCTCCCTATTCCTGTTCATCTTCCGCAGAAATTGCAAACTGGGCCAAACAGGAGGTTAAAGGCACTGACTCTCCAAGTCGGGAGAGTGTTAGTAAAGCGTCTGGAATGTTGCACCCGAGTACCAGGGGACGAGAACTGAGACATATTGGAACACGTCTCCCGATCACACGGTTGATCATACTCTGGGTTCCACGTGCATGTTTTAGCTGAAGGAAGAATCCCTTAAACCTGGAGAGTTGAGACCCGTGGAATGGGTACCATGCAATATGACTTCAAAGGGTCTTCATTTGCTCACCGAACCTCTCCAATCCTATCACTGCTGCGTTTATGCCCCTGTACACACGCTTGATTTTCTTTCAGAGACATAGCAATCCATAGGTTTTAAGATACTTACTAGTCAGGTACATTCTTAGGCGTTTAATATGGGGTGTTGAGTCCATTTCGTTGAGCAAGGAGTAGTTCTTGTCTATTCCATATTTGGCTTAAGGAACTTTATCTGTGCTCATTTCAATCTCTGGTTTGATGCAGCACCCAAACTCACCTTTCCCCTTAAGCAAGCATAAGTTGGTTTTCTAAATTTGAGACCCTGTTCTGTTTTGTAATCCAGTTCCTGTGTAGCCAAGTTTACATTCCGTGTATTAGTGATATCTTATGATGTTTCTTTTTCTGTGTGACTTATTTCAGTTAGAATCATCATACCTGAATCCACTCATTATGCTGCTACGGGCCTGATGACATAGATTTCATTGCTGAGTGATATTGCATTGTACGTAAGTACCACAACTTCTTTATCCATTTTTCACTTTCTGCGCTATTGAACTTGTACCGTAAACGAGGTTCTTGTAAACAGAGCCGTCCCAAACTTTGGGGTGGCTGTGTCTTTTTGATTTTAATTTCCCTAAGCTATAGGACCATAAGTGGAAGTGCCCTAGGCTCTGTTGCTTTGTTTTTTAGATGTTTCAGGAAACACCATACACCTCTCCCGAGTGGCTGTTGGCAATTTACATCCCGCCCATCAGCATAACAAGGCTCCCAGTTCTCCATGGCCTGTCCTGCCTTTCTGGATTTTACACTTTTTTCAGATGGCCCTTTTGACCGGGGGGAAGTGAGACTTCATTGTAGTGCAGATTTCCTTTGCAAGCTTGCTTGGTTGGCCAAAAAGGGCGTATGCGTTTTTTCCTGAATATATTCAGGAAAAAACGCATACGCCCTTTTTGGCCAAGTGCATCATTGTGGACGTTCTGCCTCTTTTCCTATGCTTTAAATGCAATTCCAGTCTACCTCCTGAAATCGGTTTCCTGCAATTCTGCCCCGCTTTCAAGTCCTCTTGGCAGCCTTACTTCAGTATATTTTTGGACGATAGCTGTCATTTATAACTCTGCAGGTTTGTGAATTACAGTGCCCCTGAGCTCCTTTCTTCAACTCGCTTTCTTGTGAGCTGGCCGCAACACCGCAGGATTGCTTCAGGCCCTAATCTGGTTCCGGCACGGCACGCTGAGCCTTTGGTTAATTCCTCTTCCTGGTGGGAAATGAGAGTTAAATTTGCCCGTCCAGACACCTCCAGCTAGTCTCTCATTGGTTCTCCCTATTCCTGTTCATCTTCCGCAGAAATTGCAAACTGGGCCAAACAGGAGGTTAAAGGCACTGACTCTCCAAGTCGGGAGAGTGTTAGTAAAGCGTCTGGAATGTTGCACCCGAGTACCAGGGGACGAGAACTGAGACATATTGGAACACGTCTCCCGATCACACGGTTGATCATACTCTGGGTTCCACGTGCATGTTTTAGCTGAAGGAAGAATCCCTTAAACCTGGAGAGTTGAGACCCGTGGAATGGGTACCATGCAATATGACTTCAAAGGGTCTTCATTTGCTCACCGAACCTCTCCAATCCTATCACTGCTGCGTTTATGCCCCTGTACACACGCTTGATTTTCTTTCAGAGACATAGCAATCCATAGGTTTTAAGATACTTACTAGTCAGGTACATTCTTAGGCGTTTAATATGGGGTGTTGAGTCCATTTCGTTGAGCAAGGAGTAGTTCTTGTCTATTCCATATTTGGCTTAAGGAACTTTATCTGTGCTCATTTCAATCTCTGGTTTTATGCAGCACCCCAACTCACCTTTCCCCTTAAGCAAGCATAAGTTGGTTTTCTAAATTTGAGACCCTGTTCTGTTTTGTAATCCAGTTCCTGTGTAGCCAAGTTTACATCCCGTGTATTAGTGATATCTTATGATGTTTCTTTTTCTGTGTGACTTATTTCAGTTAGAATCATCATACCTGAATCCACTCATTATGCTGCTACGGGCCTGATGACATAGATTTCATTGCTGAGTGATATTGCATTGTACGTAAGTACCACAACTTCTTTATCCATTTTTCACTTTCTGCGCTATTGAACTTGTACCGTAAACGAGGTTCTTGTAAACAGAGCCGTCCCAAACTTTGGGGTGGCTGTGTCTTTTTGATTTTAATTTCCCTAAGCTATAGGACCATAAGTGGAAGTGCCCTAGGCTCTGTTGCTTTGTTTTTTAGATGTTTCAGGAAACACCATACACCTCTCCCGAGTGGCTGTTGGCAATTTACATCCTGCCCATCAGCATAACAAGGCTCCCAGTTCTCCATGGCCTGTCCTGCCTTTCTGGATTTTACACTTTTTTCAGATGGCCCTTTTGACCGGGGGGAAGTGAGACTTCATTGTAGTGCAGATTTCCTTTGCAAGCTTGCTTGGTTGGCCAAAAAGGGCGTATGCGTTTTTTCCTGAATATATTCAGGAAAAAATGCATACGCCCTTTTTGGCCAAGTGCATCATTGTGGACGTTCTGCCTCTTTTCCTATGCTTTAAATGCAATTCCAGTCTACCTCCTGAAATCGGTTTCCTGCAATTCTGCCCCGCTTTCAAGTCCTCTTGGCAGCCTTACTTCAGTATATTTTTGGACGATAGCTGTCATTTATAACTCTGCAGGTTTGTGAATTACAGTGCCCCTGAGCTCCTTTCTTCAACTCGCTTTCTTGTGAGCTGGCCGCAACACCGCAGGATTGCTTCAGGCCCTAATCTGGTTCCGGCACGGCACGCTGAGCCTTTGGTTAATTCCTCTTCCTGGTGGGAAATGAGAGTTAAATTTGCCCGTCCAGACATCTCCAGCTAGTCTCTCATTGGTTCTCCCTATTCCTGTTCATCTTCCGCAGAAATTGCAAACTGGGCCAAACAGGAGGTTAAAGGCACTGACTCTCCAAGTCGGGAGAGTGTTAGTAAAGCGTCTGGAATGTTGCACCCGAGTACCAGGGGACGAGAACTGAGACATATTGGAACACGTCTCCCGATCACACGGTTGATCATACTCTGGGTTCCACGTGCATGTTTTAGCTGAAGGAAGAATCCCTTAAACCTGGAGAGTTGAGACCCGTGGAATGGGTACCATGCAATATGACTTCAAAGGGTCTTCATTTGCTCACCGAACCTCTCCAATCCTATCACTGCTGCGTTTATGCCCCTGTACACACGCTTGATTTTCTTTCAGAGACATAGCAATCCATAGGTTTTAAGATACTTACTAGTCAGGTACATTCTTAGGCGTTTAATATGGGGTGTTGAGTCCATTTCGTTGAGCAAGGAGTAGTTCTTGTCTATTCCATATTTGGCTTAAGGAACTTTATCTGTGCTCATTTCAATCTCTGGTTTTATGCAGCACCCCAACTCACCTTTCCCCTTAAGCAAGCATAAGTTGGTTTTCTAAATTTGAGACCCTGTTCTGTTTTGTAATCCAGTTCCTGTGTAGCCAAGTTTACATCCCGTGTATTAGTGATATCTTATGATGTTTCTTTTTCTGTGTGACTTATTTCAGTTAGAATCATCATACCTGAATCCACTCATTATGCTGCTACGGGCCTGATGACATAGATTTCATTGCTGAGTGATATTGCATTGTACGTAAGTACCACAACTTCTTTATCCATTTTTCACTTTCTGCGATATTGAACTTGTACCGTAAACGAGGTTCTTGTAAACAGAGCCGTCCCAAACTTTGGGGTGGCTGTGTCTTTTTGATTTTAATTTCCCTAAGCTATAGGACCATAAGTGGAAGTGCCCTAGGCTCTGTTGCTTTGTTTTTTAGATGTTTCAGGAAACACCATACACCTCTCCCGAGTGGCTGTTGGCAATTTACATCCCGCCCATCAGCATAACAAGGCTCCCAGTTCTCCATGGCCTGTCCTGCCTTTCTGGATTTTACACTTTTTTCAGATGGCCCTTTTGACCGGGGGGAAGTGAGACTTCATTGTAGTGCAGATTTCCTTTGCAAGCTTGCTTGGTTGGCCAAAAAGGGCGTATGCGTTTTTTCCTGAATATATTCAGGAAAAAACGCATACGCCCTTTTTGGCCAAGTGCATCATTGTGGACGTTCTGCCTCTTTTCCTATGCTTTAAATGCAATTCCAGTCTACCTCCTGAAATCGGTTTCCTGCAATTCTGCCCCGCTTTCAAGTCCTCTTGGCAGCCTTACTTCAGTATATTTTTGGACGATAGCTGTCATTTATAACTCTGCAGGTTTGTGAATTACAGTGCCCCTGAGCTCCTTTCTTCAACTCGCTTTCTTGTGAGCTGGCCGCAACACCGCAGGATTGCTTCAGGCCCTAATCTGGTTCCGGCACGGCACGCTGAGCCTTTGGTTAATTCCTCTTCCTGGTGGGAAATGAGAGTTAAATTTGCCCGTCCAGACACCTCCAGCTAGTCTCTCATTGGTTCTCCCTATTCCTGTTCATCTTCCGCAGAAATTGCAAACTGGGCCAAACAGGAGGTTAAAGGCACTGACTCTCCAAGTCGGGAGAGTGTTAGTAAAGCGTCTGGAATGTTGCACCCGAGTACCAGGGGACGAGAACTGAGACATATTGGAACACGTCTCCCGATCACACGGTTGATCATACTCTGGGTTCCACGTGCATGTTTTAGCTGAAGGAAGAATCCCTTAAACCTGGAGAGTTGAGACCCGTGGAATGGGTACCATGCAATATGACTTCAAAGGGTCTTCATTTGCTCACCGAACCTCTCCAATCCTATCACTGCTGCGTTTATGCCCCTGTACACACGCTTGATTTTCTTTCAGAGACATAGCAATCCATAGGTTTTAAGATACTTACTAGTCAGGTACATTCTTAGGCGTTTAATATGGGGTGTTGAGTCCATTTCGTTGAGCAAGGAGTAGTTCTTGTCTATTCCATATTTGGCTTAAGGAACTTTATCTGTGCTCATTTCAATCTCTGGTTTTATGCAGCACCCCAACTCACCTTTCCCCTTAAGCAAGCATAAGTTGGTTTTCTAAATTTGAGACCCTGTTCTGTTTTGTAATCCAGTTCCTGTGTAGCCAAGTTTACATCCCGTGTATTAGTGATATCTTATGATGTTTCTTTTTCTGTGTGACTTATTTCAGTTAGAATCATCATACCTGAATCCACTCATTATGCTGCTACGGGCCTGATGACATAGATTTCATTGCTGAGTGATATTGCATTGTACGTAAGTACCACAACTTCTTTATCCATTTTTCACTTTCTGCGCTATTGAACTTGTACCGTAAACGAGGTTCTTGTAAACAGAGCCGTCCCAAACTTTGGGGTGGCTGTGTCTTTTTGATTTTAATTTCCCTAAGCTATAGGACCATAAGTGGAAGTGCCCTAGGCTCTGTTGCTTTGTTTTTTAGATGTTTCAGGAAACACCATACACCTCTCCCGAGTGGCTGTTGGCAATTTACATCCTGCCCATCAGCATAACAAGGCTCCCAGTTCTCCATGGCCTGTCCTGCCTTTCTGGATTTTACACTTTTTTCAGATGGCCCTTTTGACCGGGGGGAAGTGAGACTTCATTGTAGTGCAGATTTCCTTTGCAAGCTTGCTTGGTTGGCCAAAAAGGGCGTATGCGTTTTTTCCTGAATATATTCAGGAAAAAATGCATACGCCCTTTTTGGCCAAGTGCATCATTGTGGACGTTCTGCCTCTTTTCCTATGCTTTAAATGCAATTCCAGTCTACCTCCTGAAATCGGTTTCCTGCAATTCTGCCCCGCTTTCAAGTCCTCTTGGCAGCCTTACTTCAGTATATTTTTGGACGATAGCTGTCATTTATAACTCTGCAGGTTTGTGAATTACAGTGCCCCTGAGCTCCTTTCTTCAACTCGCTTTCTTGTGAGCTGGCCGCAACACCGCAGGATTGCTTCAGGCCCTAATCTGGTTCCGGCACGGCACGCTGAGCCTTTGGTTAATTCCTCTTCCTGGTGGGAAATGAGAGTTAAATTTGCCCGTCCAGACATCTCCAGCTAGTCTCTCATTGGTTCTCCCTATTCCTGTTCATCTTCCGCAGAAATTGCAAACTGGGCCAAACAGGAGGTTAAAGGCACTGACTCTCCAAGTCGGGAGAGTGTTAGTAAAGCGTCTGGAATGTTGCACCCGAGTACCAGGGGACGAGAACTGAGACATATTGGAACACGTCTCCCGATCACACGGTTGATCATACTCTGGGTTCCACGTGCATGTTTTAGCTGAAGGAAGAATCCCTTAAACCTGGAGAGTTGAGACCCGTGGAATGGGTACCATGCAATATGACTTCAAAGGGTCTTCATTTGCTCACCGAACCTCTCCAATCCTATCACTGCTGCGTTTATGCCCCTGTACACACGCTTGATTTTCTTTCAGAGACATAGCAATCCATAGGTTTTAAGATACTTACTAGTCAGGTACATTCTTAGGCGTTTAATATGGGGTGTTGAGTCCATTTCGTTGAGCAAGGAGTAGTTCTTGTCTATTCCATATTTGGCTTAAGGAACTTTATCTGTGCTCATTTCAATCTCTGGTTTTATGCAGCACCCCAACTCACCTTTCCCCTTAAGCAAGCATAAGTTGGTTTTCTAAATTTGAGACCCTGTTCTGTTTTGTAATCCAGTTCCTGTGTAGCCAAGTTTACATCCCGTGTATTAGTGATATCTTATGATGTTTCTTTTTCTGTGTGACTTATTTCAGTTAGAATCATCATACCTGAATCCACTCATTATGCTGCTACGGGCCTGATGACATAGATTTCATTGCTGAGTGATATTGCATTGTACGTAAGTACCACAACTTCTTTATCCATTTTTCACTTTCTGCGATATTGAACTTGTACCGTAAACGAGGTTCTTGTAAACAGAGCCGTCCCAAACTTTGGGGTGGCTGTGTCTTTTTGATTTTAATTTCCCTAAGCTATAGGACCATAAGTGGAAGTGCCCTAGGCTCTGTTGCTTTGTTTTTTAGATGTTTCAGGAAACACCATACACCTCTCCCGAGTGGCTGTTGGCAATTTACATCCCGCCCATCAGCATAACAAGGCTCCCAGTTCTCCATGGCCTGTCCTGCCTTTCTGGATTTTACACTTTTTTCAGATGGCCCTTTTGACCGGGGGGAAGTGAGACTTCATTGTAGTGCAGATTTCCTTTGCAAGCTTGCTTGGTTGGCCAAAAAGGGCGTATGCGTTTTTTCCTGAATATATTCAGGAAAAAACGCATACGCCCTTTTTGGCCAAGTGCATCATTGTGGACGTTCTGCCTCTTTTCCTATGCTTTAAATGCAATTCCAGTCTACCTCCTGAAATCGGTTTCCTGCAATTCTGCCCCGCTTTCAAGTCCTCTTGGCAGCCTTACTTCAGTATATTTTTGGACGATAGCTGTCATTTATAACTCTGCAGGTTTGTGAATTACAGTGCCCCTGAGCTCCTTTCTTCAACTCGCTTTCTTGTGAGCTGGCCGCAACACCGCAGGATTGCTTCAGGCCCTAATCTGGTTCCGGCACGGCACGCTGAGCCTTTGGTTAATTCCTCTTCCTGGTGGGAAATGAGAGTTAAATTTGCCCGTCCAGACACCTCCAGCTAGTCTCTCATTGGTTCTCCCTATTCCTGTTCATCTTCCGCAGAAATTGCAAACTGGGCCAAACAGGAGGTTAAAGGCACTGACTCTCCAAGTCGGGAGAGTGTTAGTAAAGCGTCTGGAATGTTGCACCCGAGTACCAGGGGACGAGAACTGAGACATATTGGAACACGTCTCCCGATCACACGGTTGATCATACTCTGGGTTCCACGTGCATGTTTTAGCTGAAGGAAGAATCCCTTAAACCTGGAGAGTTGAGACCCGTGGAATGGGTACCATGCAATATGACTTCAAAGGGTCTTCATTTGCTCACCGAACCTCTCCAATCCTATCACTGCTGCGTTTATGCCCCTGTACACACGCTTGATTTTCTTTCAGAGACATAGCAATCCATAGGTTTTAAGATACTTACTAGTCAGGTACATTCTTAGGCGTTTAATATGGGGTGTTGAGTCCATTTCGTTGAGCAAGGAGTAGTTCTTGTCTATTCCATATTTGGCTTAAGGAACTTTATCTGTGCTCATTTCAATCTCTGGTTTTATGCAGCACCCCAACTCACCTTTCCCCTTAAGCAAGCATAAGTTGGTTTTCTAAATTTGAGACCCTGTTCTGTTTTGTAATCCAGTTCCTGTGTAGCCAAGTTTACATCCCGTGTATTAGTGATATCTTATGATGTTTCTTTTTCTGTGTGACTTATTTCAGTTAGAATCATCATACCTGAATCCACTCATTATGCTGCTACGGGCCTGATGACATAGATTTCATTGCTGAGTGATATTGCATTGTACGTAAGTACCACAACTTCTTTATCCATTTTTCACTTTCTGCGCTATTGAACTTGTACCGTAAACGAGGTTCTTGTAAACAGAGCCGTCCCAAACTTTGGGGTGGCTGTGTCTTTTTGATTTTAATTTCCCTAAGCTATAGGACCATAAGTGGAAGTGCCCTAGGCTCTGTTGCTTTGTTTTTTAGATGTTTCAGGAAACACCATACACCTCTCCCGAGTGGCTGTTGGCAATTTACATCCTGCCCATCAGCATAACAAGGCTCCCAGTTCTCCATGGCCTGTCCTGCCTTTCTGGATTTTACACTTTTTTCAGATGGCCCTTTTGACCGGGGGGAAGTGAGACTTCATTGTAGTGCAGATTTCCTTTGCAAGCTTGCTTGGTTGGCCAAAAAGGGCGTATGCGTTTTTTCCTGAATATATTCAGGAAAAAATGCATACGCCCTTTTTGGCCAAGTGCATCATTGTGGACGTTCTGCCTCTTTTCCTATGCTTTAAATGCAATTCCAGTCTACCTCCTGAAATCGGTTTCCTGCAATTCTGCCCCGCTTTCAAGTCCTCTTGGCAGCCTTACTTCAGTATATTTTTGGACGATAGCTGTCATTTATAACTCTGCAGGTTTGTGAATTACAGTGCCCCTGAGCTCCTTTCTTCAACTCGCTTTCTTGTGAGCTGGCCGCAACACCGCAGGATTGCTTCAGGCCCTAATCTGGTTCCGGCACGGCACGCTGAGCCTTTGGTTAATTCCTCTTCCTGGTGGGAAATGAGAGTTAAATTTGCCCGTCCAGACATCTCCAGCTAGTCTCTCATTGGTTCTCCCTATTCCTGTTCATCTTCCGCAGAAATTGCAAACTGGGCCAAACAGGAGGTTAAAGGCACTGACTCTCCAAGTCGGGAGAGTGTTAGTAAAGCGTCTGGAATGTTGCACCCGAGTACCAGGGGACGAGAACTGAGACATATTGGAACACGTCTCCCGATCACACGGTTGATCATACTCTGGGTTCCACGTGCATGTTTTAGCTGAAGGAAGAATCCCTTAAACCTGGAGAGTTGAGACCCGTGGAATGGGTACCATGCAATATGACTTCAAAGGGTCTTCATTTGCTCACCGAACCTCTCCAATCCTATCACTGCTGCGTTTATGCCCCTGTACACACGCTTGATTTTCTTTCAGAGACATAGCAATCCATAGGTTTTAAGATACTTACTAGTCAGGTACATTCTTAGGCGTTTAATATGGGGTGTTGAGTCCATTTCGTTGAGCAAGGAGTAGTTCTTGTCTATTCCATATTTGGCTTAAGGAACTTTATCTGTGCTCATTTCAATCTCTGGTTTTATGCAGCACCCCAACTCACCTTTCCCCTTAAGCAAGCATAAGTTGGTTTTCTAAATTTGAGACCCTGTTCTGTTTTGTAATCCAGTTCCTGTGTAGCCAAGTTTACATCCCGTGTATTAGTGATATCTTATGATGTTTCTTTTTCTGTGTGACTTATTTCAGTTAGAATCATCATACCTGAATCCACTCATTATGCTGCTACGGGCCTGATGACATAGATTTCATTGCTGAGTGATATTGCATTGTACGTAAGTACCACAACTTCTTTATCCATTTTTCACTTTCTGCGATATTGAACTTGTACCGTAAACGAGGTTCTTGTAAACAGAGCCGTCCCAAACTTTGGGGTGGCTGTGTCTTTTTGATTTTAATTTCCCTAAGCTATAGGACCATAAGTGGAAGTGCCCTAGGCTCTGTTGCTTTGTTTTTTAGATGTTTCAGGAAACACCATACACCTCTCCCGAGTGGCTGTTGGCAATTTACATCCCGCCCATCAGCATAACAAGGCTCCCAGTTCTCCATGGCCTGTCCTGCCTTTCTGGATTTTACACTTTTTTCAGATGGCCCTTTTGACCGGGGGGAAGTGAGACTTCATTGTAGTGCAGATTTCCTTTGCAAGCTTGCTTGGTTGGCCAAAAAGGGCGTATGCGTTTTTTCCTGAATATATTCAGGAAAAAATGCATACGCCCTTTTTGGCCAAGTGCATCATTGTGGACGTTCTGCCTCTTTTCCTATGCTTTAAATGCAATTCCAGTCTACCTCCTGAAATCGGTTTCCTGCAATTCTGCCCCGCTTTCAAGTCCTCTTGGCAGCCTTACTTCAGTATATTTTTGGACGATAGCTGTCATTTATAACTCTGCAGGTTTGTGAATTACAGTGCCCCTGAGCTCCTTTCTTCAACTCGCTTTCTTGTGAGCTGGCCGCAACACCGCAGGATTGCTTCAGGCCCTAATCTGGTTCCGGCACGGCACGCTGAGCCTTTGGTTAATTCCTCTTCCTGGTGGGAAATGAGAGTTAAATTTGCCCGTCCAGACATCTCCAGCTAGTCTCTCATTGGTTCTCCCTATTCCTGTTCATCTTCCGCAGAAATTGCAAACTGGGCCAAACAGGAGGTTAAAGGCACTGACTCTCCAAGTCGGGAGAGTGTTAGTAAAGCGTCTGGAATGTTGCACCCGAGTACCAGGGGACGAGAACTGAGACATATTGGAACACGTCTCCCGATCACACGGTTGATCATACTCTGGGTTCCACGTGCATGTTTTAGCTGAAGGAAGAATCCCTTAAACCTGGAGAGTTGAGACCCGTGGAATGGGTACCATGCAATATGACTTCAAAGGGTCTTCATTTGCTCACCGAACCTCTCCAATCCTATCACTGCTGCGTTTATGCCCCTGTACACACGCTTGATTTTCTTTCAGAGACATAGCAATCCATAGGTTTTAAGATACTTACTAGTCAGGTACATTCTTAGGCGTTTAATATGGGGTGTTGAGTCCATTTCGTTGAGCAAGGAGTAGTTCTTGTCTATTCCATATTTGGCTTAAGGAACTTTATCTGTGCTCATTTCAATCTCTGGTTTTATGCAGCACCCCAACTCACCTTTCCCCTTAAGCAAGCATAAGTTGGTTTTCTAAATTTGAGACCCTGTTCTGTTTTGTAATCCAGTTCCTGTGTAGCCAAGTTTACATCCCGTGTATTAGTGATATCTTATGATGTTTCTTTTTCTGTGTGACTTATTTCAGTTAGAATCATCATACCTGAATCCACTCATTATGCTGCTACGGGCCTGATGACATAGATTTCATTGCTGAGTGATATTGCATTGTACGTAAGTACCACAACTTCTTTATCCATTTTTCACTTTCTGCGATATTGAACTTGTACCGTAAACGAGGTTCTTGTAAACAGAGCCGTCCCAAACTTTGGGGTGGCTGTGTCTTTTTGATTTTAATTTCCCTAAGCTATAGGACCATAAGTGGAAGTGCCCTAGGCTCTGTTGCTTTGTTTTTTAGATGTTTCAGGAAACACCATACACCTCTCCCGAGTGGCTCTTGGCAATTTACATCCCGCCCATCAGCATAACAAGGCTCCCAGTTCTCCATGGCCTGTCCTGCCTTTCTGGATTTTACACTTTTTTCAGATGGCCCTTTTGACCGGGGGGAAGTGAGACTTCATTGTAGTGCAGATTTCCTTTGCAAGCTTGCTTGGTTGGCCAAAAAGGGCGTATGCGTTTTTTCCTGAATATATTCAGGAAAAAACGCATACGCCCTTTTTGGCCAAGTACATCATTGTGGACGTTCTGCCTCTTTTCCTATGCTTTAAATGCAATTCCAGTCTACCTCCTGAAATCGGTTTCCTGCAATTCTGCCCCGCTTTCAAGTCCTCTTGGCAGCCTTACTTCAGTATATTTTTGGACGATAGCTGTCATTTATAACTCTGCAGGTTTGTGAATTACAGTGCCCCTGAGCTCCTTTCTTCAACTCGCTTTCTTGTGAGCTGGCCGCAACACCGCAGGATTGCTTCAGGCCCTAATCTGGTTCCGGCACGGCACGCTGAGCCTTTGGTTAATTCCTCTTCCTGGTGGGAAATGAGAGTTAAATTTGCCCGTCCAGACACCTCCAGCTAGTCTCTCATTGGTTCTCCCTATTCCTGTTCATCTTCCGCAGAAATTGCAAACTGGGCCAAACAGGAGGTTAAAGGCACTGACTCTCCAAGTCGGGAGAGTGTTAGTAAAGCGTCTGGAATGTTGCACCCGAGTACCAGGGGACGAGAACTGAGACATATTGGAACACGTCTTCCAATCACACGGTTGATCATACTCTGGGTTCCACGTGCATGTTTTAGCTGAAGGAAGAATCCCTTAAACCTGGAGAGTTGAGACCCGTGGAATGGGTACCATGCAATATGACTTCAAAGGGTCTTCATTTGCTCACCGAACCTCTCCAATCCTATCACTGCTGCGTTTATGCCCCTGTACACACGCTTGATTTTCTTTCAGAGACATAGCAATCCATAGGTTTTAAGATACTTACTAGTCAGGTACATTCTTAGGCGTTTAATATGGGGTGTTGAGTCCATTTCTTTGAGCAAGGAGTAGTTCTTGTCTATTCCATATTTGGCTTAAGGAACTTTATCTGTGCTCATTTCAATCTCTGGTTTGATGCAGCACCCCAACTCACCTTTCCCCTTAAGCAAGCATAAGTTGGTTTTCTAAATTTGAGACCCTGTTCTGTTTTGTAATCCAGTTCCTGTGTAGCCAAGTTTACATCCCGTGTATTAGTGATATCTTATGATGTTTCTTTTTCTGTGTGACTTATTTCAGTTAGAATCATCATACCTGAATCCACTCATTATGCTGCTACGGGCCTGATGACATAGATTTCATTGCTGAGTGATATTGCATTGTACGTAAGTACCACAACTTCTTTATCCATTTTTCACTTTCTGCGATATTGAACTTGTACCGTAAACAAGGTTCTTGTAAACAGAGCCGTCCCAAACTTTGGGGTGGCTGTGTCTTTTTGATTTTAATTTCCCTAAGCTATAGGACCATAAGTGGAAGTGCCCTAGGCTCTGTTGCTTTGTTTTTTAGATGTTTCAGGAAACACCATACACCTCTCCCGAGTGGCTGTTGGCAATTTACATCCCGCCCATCAGCATAACAAGGCTCCCAGTTCTCCATGGCCTGTCCTGCCTTTCTGGATTTTACACTTTTTTCAGATGGCCCTTTTGACCGGGGGGAAGTGAGACTTCATTGTAGTGCAGATTTCCTTTGCAAGCTTGCTTGGTTGGCCAAAAAGGGCGTATGCGTTTTTTCCTGAATATATTCAGGAAAAAACGCATACGCCCTTTTTGGCCAAGTGCATCATTGTGGACGTTCTGCCTCTTTTCCTATGCTTTAAATGCAATTCCAGTCTACCTCCTGAAATCGGTTTCCTGCAATTCTGCCCCGCTTTCAAGTCCTCTTGGCAGCCTTACTTCAGTATATTTTTGGACGATAGCTGTCATTTATAACTCTGCAGGTTTGTGAATTACAGTGCCCCTGAGCTCCTTTCTTCAACTCGCTTTCTTGTGAGCTGGCCGCAACACCGCAGGATTGCTTCAGGCCCTAATCTGGTTCCGGCACGGCACGCTGAGCCTTTGGTTAATTCCTCTTCCTGGTGGGAAATGAGAGTTAAATTTGCCCGTCCAGACACCTCCAGCTAGTCTCTCATTGGTTCTCCCTATTCCTGTTCATCTTCCACAGAAATTGCAAACTGGGCCAAACAGGAGGTTAAAGGCACTGACTCTCCAAGTCGGGAGAGTGTTAGTAAAGCGTCTGGAATGTTGCACCCGAGTACCAGGGGACGAGAACTGAGACATATTGGAACACGTCTCCCGATCACACGGTTGATCATACTCTGGGTTCCACGTGCATGTTTTACCTGAAGGCAGAATCCCTTAAACCTGGAGAGTTGAGACCCGTGGAATGGGTACCATGCAATATGACTTCAAAGGGTCTTCATTTGCTCACCGAACCTCTCCAATCCTATCACTGCTGCGTTTATGCCCCTGTACACACGCTTGATTTTCTTTCAGAGACATAGCAATCCATAGGTTTTAAGATACTTACTAGTCAGGTACATTCTTAGGCGTTTAATATGGGGTGTTGAGTCCATTTCGTTGAGCAAGGAGTAGTTCTTGTCTATTCCATATTTGGCTTAAGGAACTTTATCTGTGCTCATTTCAATCTCTGGTTTTATGCAGCACCCCAACTCACCTTTCCCCTTAAGCAAGGATAAGTTGGTTTTCTAAATTTGAGACACTGTTCTGTTTTGTAATCCAGTTCCTGTGTAGCCAAGTTTACATTCCGTGTATTAGTGATATCTTATGATGTTTCTTTTTCTGTGTGACTTATTTCAGTTAGAATCATCATACCTGAATCCACTCATTATGCTGCTACGGGCCTGATGACATAGGTTTCATTGCTGAGTGATATTGCATTGTACGTAAGTACCACAACTTCTTTATCCATTTTTCACTTTCTGCGATATTGAACTTGTACCGTAAACGAGGTTCTTGTAAACAGAGCCGTCCCAAACTTTGGGGTGGCTGTGTCTTTTTGATTTTAATTTCCCTAAGCTATAGGACCATAAGTGGAAGTGCCCTAGGCTCTGTTGCTTTGTTTTTTAGATGTTTCAGGAAACACCATACACCTCTCCCGAGTGGCTGTTGGCAATTTACATCCCGCCCATCAGCATAACAAGGCTCCCAGTTCTCCATGGCCTGTCCTGCCTTTCTGGATTTTACACTTTTTTCAGATGGCCCTTTTGACCGGGGGGAAGTGAGACTTCATTGTAGTGCAGATTTCCTTTGCAAGCTTGCTTGGTTGGCCAAAAAGGGCGTATGCGTTTTTTCCTCAATATATTCAGGAAAAAACGCATATGACCTTTTTGGCCAAGCGCATCATTGTGGACGTTCTGCCTCTTTTCCTATGCTTTAAATGCAATTCCAGTCTACCTCCTGAAATCGGTTTCCTGCAATTCTGCCCCGCTTTCAAGTCCTCTTGGCAGCCTTACTTCAGTATATTTTTGGACGATAGCTGTCATTTATAACTCTGCAGGTTTGTGAATTACAGTGCCCTTGAGCTCCTTTCTTCAACTCGCTTTCTTGTGAGCTGGCCGCAACACCGCAGGATTGCTTCAGGCCCTAATCTGGTTCCGGCACGGCACGCTGAGCCTTTGGTTAATTCCTCTTCCTGGTGGGAAATGAGAGTTAAATTTGCCCGTCCAGACACCTCCAGCTAGTCTCTCATTGGTTCTCCCTATTCCTGTTCATCTTCCGCAGAAATTGCAAACTGGGCCAAACAGGAGGTTAAAGGCACTGACTCTCCAAGTCGGGAGAGTGTTAGTAAAGCGTCTGGAATGTTGCACCCGAGTACCAGGGGACGAGAACTGAGACATATTGGAACACGTCTCCCGATCACACGGTTGATCATACTCTGGGTTCCACGTGCATGTTTTAGCTGAAGGCAGAATCCCTTAAACCTGGAGAGTTGAGACCCGTGGAATGGGTACCATGCAATATGACTTCAAAGGGTCTTCATTTGCTCACCGAACCTCTCCAATCCTATCACTGCTGCGTTTATGCCCCTGTACACACGCTTGATTTTCTTTCAGAGACATAGCAGTGCATAGGTTTTAAGATACTTACTAGTCAGGTACATTCTTAGGCGTTTAATATGGGGTGTTGAGTCCATTTCGTTGAGCAAGGAGTAGTTCTTGTCTATTCCATATTTGGCTTAAGGAACTTTATCTGTGCTCATTTCAATCTCTGGTTTGATGCAGCACCCCAACTCACCTTTCCCCTTAAGCAAGCATAAGTTGGTTTTCTAAATTTGAGACCCTGTTCTGTTTTGTAATCCAGTTCCTGTGTAGCCAAGTTTACATCCCGTGTATTAGTGATATCTTATGATGTTTCTTTTTCTGTGTGACTTATTTCAGTTAGAATCATCATACCTGAATCCACTCATTATGCTGCTACGGGCCTGATGACATAGATTTCATTGCTGAGTGATATTGCATTGTACGTAAGTACCACAACTTCTTTATCCATTTTTCACTTTCTGCGATATTGAACTTGTACCGTAAACAAGGTTCTTGTAAACAGAGCTGTCCCAAACTTTGGGGTGGCTGTGTCTTTTTGATTTTAATTTCCCTAAGCTATAGGACCATAAGTGGAAGTGCCCTAGGCTCTGTTGCTTTGTTTTTTAGATGTTTCAGGAAACACCATACACCTCTCCCGAGTGGCTGTTGGCAATTTACATCCCGCCCATCAGCATAACAAGGCTCCCAGTTCTCCATGGCCTGTCCTGCCTTTCTGGATTTTACACTTTTTTCAGATGGCCCTTTTGACCGGGGGGAAGTGAGACTTCATTGTAGTGCAGATTTCCTTTGCAAGCTTGCTTGGTTGGCCAAAAAGGGCGTATGTGTTTTTTCCTGAATATATTCAGGAAAAACGCATACGCCCTTTTTGGCCAAGTGCATCATTGTGGACGTTCTGCCTCTTTTCCTATGCTTTAAATGCAATTCCAGTCTACCTCCTGAAATCGGTTTCCTGCAATTCTGCCCCACTTTCAAGTCCTCCTGGCAGCCTTACTTCAGTATATTTTTGGACGATAGCTGTCATTAATAACTCTGCAGGTTTGTGAATTACAGTGCCCCTGAACTCCTTTCTTCAACTCGCTTTCTTGTGAGCTGGTCGCAACACCGCAGGATTGCTTCAGGCCCTAATCTGGTTCTGGCACGGCACGCTGAGCCTTTGGTTAATTCCTCTTCCTGGTGGGAAATGAGAGTTAAATTTGCCCGTCCAGACACCTCCAGCTAGTCTCTCATTGGTTCTCCCTATTCCTGTTCATCTTCCGCAGAAATTGCAAACTGGGCCAAACAGGAGGTTAAAGGCACTGACTCTCCAAGTCGGGAGAGTGTTAGTAAAGCGTCTGGAATGTTGCACCCGAGTACCAGGGGACGAGAACTGAGACATATTGGAACACGTCTCCCGATCACACGGTTGATCATACTCTGGGTTCCACGTGCATGTTTTAGCTGAAGGAAGAATCCCTTAAACCTGGAGAGTTGAGACCCGTGGAATGGGTACCATGCAATATGACTTCAAAGGGTCTTCATTTGCTCACCGAACCTCTCCAATCCTATCACTGCTGCGTTTATGCCCCTGTACACACGCTTGATTTTCTTTCAGAGACATAGCAATCCATAGGTTTTAAGATACTTACTAGTCAGGTACATTCTTAGGCGTTTAATATGGGGTGTTGAGTCCATTTCGTTGAGCAAGGAGTAGTTCTTGTCTATTCCATATTTGGCTTAAGGAACTTTATCTGTGCTCATTTCAGTCTCTGGTTTTATGCAGCACCCCAACTCACCTTTCCCCTTAAGCAAGCATAAGTTGGTTTTCTAAATTTGAGACCCTGTTCTGTTTTGTAATCCAGTTCCTGTGTAGCCAAGTTTACATTCCGTGTATTAGTGATATCTTATGATGTTTCTTTTTCTGTGTGACTTATTTCAGTTAGAATCATCATACCTGAATCCACTCATTATGCTGCTACGGGCCTGATGACATAGATTTCATTGCTGAGTAATATTGCATTGTACATAAAGTACCACAACTTCTTTATCCATTTTTCACTTTCTGCGCTATTGAACTTGTACCGTAAACGAGGTTCTTGTAAACAGAGCCGTCCCAAACTTTGGGGTGGCTGTGTCTTTTTGATTTTAATTTCCCTAAGCTATAGGACCATAAGTGGAAGTGCCCTAGGCTCTGTTGCTTTGTTTTTTAGATGTTTCAGGAAACACCATACACCTCTCCCGAGTGGCTGTTGGCAATTTACATCCCGCCCATCAGCATAACAAGGCTCCCAGTTCTCCATGGCCTGTCCTGCCTTTCTGGATTTTACACTTTTTTCAGATGGCCCTTTTGACCGGGGGGAAGTGAGACTTCATTGTAGTGCAGATTTCCTTTGCAAGCTTGCTTGGTTGGCCAAAAAGGGCGTATGCGTTTTTTCCTGAATATATTCAGGAAAAAACACATACGCCCTTTTTGGCCAAGTGCATCATTGTGGACGTTCTGCCTCTTTTCCTATGCTTTAAATGCAATTCCAGTCTACCTCCTGAAATCGGTTTCCTGCAATTCTGCCCCGCTTTCAAGTCCTCTTGGCAGCCTTACTTCAGTATATTTTTGGACGATAGCTGTCATTTATAACTCTGCAGGTTTGTGAATTACAGTGCCCCTGAGCTCCTTTCTTCAACTCGCTTTCTTGTGAGCTGGCCGCAACACCGCAGGATTGCTTCAGGCCCTAATCTGGTTCTGGCACGGTACGCTGAGCCTTTGGTTAATTCCTCTTCCTGGTGGGAAATGAGAGTTAAATTTGCCCGTCCAGACACCTCCAGCTAGTCTCTCATTGGTTCTCCCTATTCCTGTTCATCTTCCGCAGAAATTGCAAACTGGGCCAAACAGGAGGTTAAAGGCACTGACTCTCCAAGTCGGGAGAGTGTTAGTAAAGCGTCTGGAATGTTGCACCCGAGTACCAGGGGACGAGAACTGAGACATATTTGAACACGTCTCCCGATCACACGGTTGATCATACTCTGGGTTCCACGTGCATGTTTTACCTGAAGGAAGAATCCCTTAAACCTGGAGAGTTGAGACCCGTGGAATGGGTACCATGCAATATGACTTCAAAGGGTCTTCATTTGCTCACCGAACCTCTCCAATCCTATCACTGCTGCGTTTATGTCCCTGTACAGACGCTTGATTTTCTTTCAGCGACATAGCAATCCATAGGTTTTAAGATACTTACTAGTCAGGTACATTCTTAGGCGTTTAATATGGGGTGTTGAGTCCATTTCGTTGAGCAAGGAGTAGTTCTTGTCTATTCCATATTTGGCTTAAGGAACTTTATCTGTGCTCATTTCAATCTCTGGTTTGATGCAGCACCCCAACTCACCTTTCCCCTTAAGCAAGCATAAGTTGGTTTTCTAAATTTGAGACCCTGTTCTGTTTTGTAATCCAGTTCCTGTGTAGCCAAGTTTACATTCCGTGTATTAGTGATATCTTATGATGTTTCTTTTTCTGTGTGACTTATTTCAGTTAGAATCATCATACCTGAATCCACTCATTATGCTGCTACGGGCCTGATGACATAGATTTCATTGCTGAGTGATATTGCATTGTACGTAAGTACCACAACTTCTTTATCCATTTTTCACTTTCTGCGATATTGAACTTGTTCCGTAAACGAGGTTCTTGTAAACAGAGCTGTCCCAAACTTTGGGGTGGCTGTGTCTTTTTGATTTTAATTTCCCTAAGCTATAGGACCATAAGTGGAAGTGCCCTAGGCTCTGTTGCTTTGTTTTTTAGATGTTTCAGGAAACACCATACACCTCTCCCGAGTGGCTGTTGGCAATTTACATCCCGCCCATCAGCATAACAAGGCTCCCAGTTCTCCATGGCCTGTCCTGCCTTTCTGGATTTTACACTTTTTTCAGATGGCCCTTTTGACCGGGGGGAAGTGAGACTTCATTGTAGTGCAGATTTCCTTTGCAAGCTTGCTTGGTTGGCCAAAAAGGGCGTATGCGTTTTTTCCTGAATATATTCAGGAAAAAACGCATACGCCCTTTTTGGCCAAGTGCATCATTGTGGACGTTCTGCCTCTTTTCCTATGCTTTAAATGCAATTCCAGTCTACCTCCTGAAATCGGTTTCCTGCAATTCTGCCCCGCTTTCAAGTCCTCTTGGCAGCCTTACTTCAGTATATTTTTGGACGATAGCTGTCATTTATAACTCTGCAGGTTTGTGAATTACAGTGCCCCTGAGCTCCTTTCTTCAACTTGCTTTCTTGTGAGCTGGCCGCAACACCGCAGGATTGCTTCAGGCCCTAATCTGGTTCCGGCACGGCACGCTGAGCCTTTGGTTAATTCCTCTTCCTGGTGGGAAATGAGAGTTAAATTTGCCCGTCCAGACACCTCCAGCTAGTCTCTCATTGGTTCTCCCTATTCCTGTTCATCTTCCACAGAAATTGCAAACTGGGCCAAACAGGAGGTTAAAGGCACTGTCTCTCCAAGTCGGGAGAGTGTTAGTAAAGCATCTGGAATGTTGCACCCGAGTACCAGGGGACGAGAACTGAGACATATTGGAACACGTCTCCCGATCACACGGTTGATCATACTCTGGGTTCCACGTGCATGTTTTAGCTGAAGGAAGAATCCCTTAAACCTGGAGAGTTGAGACCCGTGGAATGGGTACCATGCAATATGACTTCAAAGGGTCTTCATTTGCTCACCGAACGTCTCCAATCCTATCACTGCTGCGTTTATGCCCCTGTACACACGCTTGATTTTCTTTCAGAGACATAGCAATCCATAGGTTTTAAGATACTTACTAGTCAGGTACATTCTTAGGCGTTTAATATGGGGTGTTGAGTCCATTTCGTTGAGCAAGGAGTAGTTCTTGTCTATTCCATATTTGGCTTAAGGAACTTTATCTGTGCTCATTTCAATCTCTGGTTTGATGCAGCACCCAAACTCACCTTTCCCCTTAAGCAAGCATAAGTTGGTTTTCTAAATTTGAGACCCTGTTCTGTTTTGTAATCCAGTTCCTGTGTAGCCAAGTTTACATCCCGTGTATTAGTGATATCTTATGATGTTTCTTTTTCTGTGTGACTTATTTCAGTTAGAATCATCATACCTGAATCCACTCATTATGCTGCTACGGGCCTGATGACATAGATTTCATTGCTGAGTGATATTGCATTGTACGTAAGTACCACAATTTCTTTATCCATTTTTCACTTTCTGCGCTATTGAACTTGTACCGTAAACGAGGTTCTTGTAAACAGAGCTGTCCCAAACTTTGGGGTGGCTGTGTCTTTTTGATTTTAATTTCCCTAAGCTATAGGACCATAAGTGGAAGTGCCCTAGGCTCTGTTGCTTTGTTTTTTAGATGTTTCAGGAAACACCATACACCTCTCCCGAGTGGCTGTTGGCAATTTACATCCCGCCCATCAGCATAACAAGGCTCCCAGTTCTCCATGGCCTGTCCTGCCTTTCTGGATTTTACACTTTTTTCAGATGGCCCTTTTGACCGGGGGGAAGTGAGACTTCATTGTAGTGCAGATTTCCTTTGCAAGCTTGCTTGGTTGGCCAAAAAGGGCGTATGCGTTTTTTCCTGAATATATTCAGGAAAAAACGCATACGCCCTTTTTGGCCAAGTGCATCATTGTGGACGTTCTGCCTCTTTTCCTATGCTTTAAATGCAATTCCAGTCTATCTCCTGAAATCGGTTTCCTGCAATTCTGCCCCGCTTTCAAGTCCTCTTGGCAGCCTTACTTCAGTATATTTTTGGACGATAGCTGTCATTTATAACTCTGCAGGTTTGTGAATTACAGTGCCCCTGAGCTCCTTTCTTCAACTCGCTTTCTTGTGAGCTGGCCGCAACACCGCAGGATTGCTTCAGGCCCTAATCTGGTTCCGGCACGGCACGCTGAGCCTTTGGTTAATTCCTCTTCCTGGTGGGAAATGAGAGTTAAATTTGCCCGTCCAGACACCTCCAGCTAGTCTCTCATTGGTTCTCCCTATTCCTGTTCATCTTCCGCAGAAATTGCAAACTGGGCCAAACAGGAGGTTAAAGGCACTGACTCTCCAAGTCGGGAGAGTGTTAGTAAAGCGTCTGGAATGTTGCACCCGAGTACCAGGGGACGAGAACTGAGACATATTGGAACACGTCTCCCGATCACACGGTTGATCATACTCTGGGTTCCACGTGCATGTTTTAGCTGAAGGAAGAATCCCTTAAACCTGGAGAGTTGAGACCCGTGGAATGGGTACCATGCAATATGACTTCAAAGGGTCTTCATTTGCTCACCGAACCTCTCCAATCCTATCACTGCTGCGTTTGTGTCCCTGTACACACGCTTGATTTTCTTTCAGAGACATAGCAATCCATAGGTTTTAAGATACTTACTAGTCAGGTACATTCTTAGGAGTTTAATATGGGGTGTTGAGTCCATTTCGTTGAGCAAGGAGTAGTTCTTGTCTATTCTATATTTGGCTTAAGGAACTTTATCTGTGCTCATTTCAATCTCTGGTTTTATGCAGCACCCCAACTCACCTTTCCCCTTAAGCAAGCATAAGTTGGTTTTCTAAATTTGAGACCCTGTTCTGTTTTGTAATCCAGTTCCTGTGTAGCCAAGTTTACATCCCGTGTATTAGTGATATCTTATGATGTTTCTTTTTCTGTGTGACTTATTTCAGTTAGAATCATCATACCTGAATCCACTCATTATGCTGCTATGGGCCTGATGACATAGATTTCATTGCTGAGTGATATTGCATTGTACGTAAGTACCACAACTTCTTTATCCATTTTTCACTTTCTGCGATATTGAACTTGTACCGTAAACGAGGTTCTTGTAAACAGAGCCGTCCCAAACTTTGGGGTGGCTGTGTCTTTTTGATTTTAATTTCCCTAAGCTATAGGACCATAAGTGGAAGTGCCCTAGGCTCTGTTGCTTTGTTTTTTAGATGTTTCAGGAAACACCATACACCTCTCCCGAGTGGCTGTTGGCAATTTACATCCCGCCCATCAGCATAACAAGGCTCCCAGTTCTCCATGGCCTGTCCTGCCTTTCTGGATTTTACTTTTTTCAGATGGCCCTTTTGACCGGGGGGAAGTGAGACTTCATTGTAGTGCAGATTTCCTTTGCAAGCTTGCTTGGTTGGCCAAAAAGGGCGTATGCGTTTTTTCTTGAATATATTCAGGAAAAAACGCATACGCCCTTTTTGGCCAAGTGCATCATTGTGGACGTTCTGCCTCTTTTCCTATGCTTTAAATGCAATTCCAGTCTACCTCCTGAAATCGGTTTCCTGCAATTCTGCCCCGCTTTCAAGTCCTCTTGGCAGCCTTACTTCAGTATATTTTTGGACGATAGCTGTCATTTATAACTCTGCAGGTTTGTGAATTACAGTGCCCCTGAGCTCCTTTCTTCAACTCGCTTTCTTGTGAGCTGGCCGCAACACCGCAGGATTGCTTCAGGCCCTAATCTGGTTCCGGCACGGCACGCTTAGCCTTTGGTTAATTCCTCTTCCTGGTGGGAAATAAGAGTTAAATTTGCCCGTCCAGACACCTCCAGCTAGTCTCTCATTGGTTCTCCCTATTCCTGTTCATCTTCCGCAGAAATTGCAAACTGGGCCAAACAGGAGGTTAAAGGCACTGACTCTCCAAGTCGGGAGAGTGTTAGTAAAGCGTCTGGAATGTTGCACCCGAGTACCAGGGGACGAGAACTGAGACATATTGGAACACGTCTCCCGATCACACGGTTGATCATACTCTGGGTTCCACGTGCATGTTTTACCTGAAGGCAGAATCCCTTAAACCTGGAGGGTTGAGACCCGTGGAATGGGTACCATGCAATATGACTTCAAAGGGTCTTCATTTGCTCACCGAACGTCTCCAATCCTATCACTGCTGCGTTTATGCCCCTGTACACACGCTTGATTTTCTTTCAGCGACATAGCAATCCATAGGTTTTAAGATACTTACTAGTCAGGTACATTCTTAGGCGTTTAATATGGGGTGTTGAGTCCATTTCGTTGAGCAAGGAGTAGTTCTTGTCTATTCCATATTTGGCTTAAGGAACTTTATCTGTGCTCATTTCAATCTCTGGTTTGATGCAGCACCCCAACTCACCTTTCCCCTTAAGCAAGCATAAGTTGGTTTTCTAAATTTGAGACCCTGTTCTGTTTTGTAATCCAGTTCCTGTGTAGCCAAGTTTACATCCCGTGTATTAGTGATATCTTATGATGTTTCTTTTTCTGTGTGACTTATTTCAGTTAGAATCATCATACCTGAATCCACTCATTATGCTGCTACGGGCCTGATGACATAGATTTCATTGCTGAGTGATATTGCATTGTACGTAAGTACCACAATTTCTTTATCCATTTTTCACTTTCTGCGCTATTGAACTTGTACCGTAAACGAGGTTCTTGTAAACAGAGCTGTCCCAAACTTTGGGGTGGCTGTGTCTTTTTGATTTTAATTTCCCTAAGCTATAGGACCATAAGTGGAAGTGCCCTAGGCTCTGTTGCTTTGTTTTTTAGATGTTTCAGGAAACACCATACACCTCTCCCGAGTGGCTGTTGGCAATTTACATCCCGCCCATCAGCATAACAAGGCTCCCAGTTCTCCATGGCCTGTCCTGCCTTTCTGGATTTTACACTTTTTTCAGATGGCCCTTTTGACCGGGGGGAAGTGAGACTTCATTGTAGTGCAGATTTCCTTTGCAAGCTTGCTTGGTTGGCCAAAAAGGGCGTATGCGTTTTTTCCTGAATATATTCAGGAAAAAACGCATACGCCGTTTTTGTCCAAGTGCATCATTGTGGACGTTCTGCCTCTTTTCCTATGCTTTAAATGCAATTCCAGTCTATCTCCTGAAATCGGTTTCCTGCAATTCTGCCCCGCTTTCAAGTCCTCTTGGCAGCCTTACTTCAGTATATTTTTGGACGATAGCTGTCATTTATAACTCTGCAGGTTTGTGAATTACAGTGCCCCTGAGCTCCTTTCTTCAACTCGCTTTCTTGTGAGCTGGCCGCAACACCGCAGGATTGCTTCAGGCCCTAATCTGGTTCCGGCACGGCACGCTGAGCCTTTGGTTAATTCCTCTTCCTGGTGGGAAATGAGAGTTAAATTTGCCCGTCCAGACACCTCCAGCTAGTCTCTCATTGGTTCTCCCTATTCCTGTTCATCTTCCGCAGAAATTGCAAACTGGGCCAAACAGGAGGTTAAAGGCACTGACTCTCCAAGTCGGGAGAGTGTTAGTAAAGCGTCTGGAATGTTGCACCCGAGTACCAGGGGACGAGAACTGAGACATATTGGAACACGTCTCCCGATCACACGGTTGATCATACTCTGGGTTCCACGTGCATGTTTTAGCTGAAGGAAGAATCCCTTAAACCTGGAGAGTTGAGACCCGTGGAATGGGTACCATGCAATATGACTTCAAAGGGTCTTCATTTGCTCACCGAACCTCTCCAATCCTATCACTGCTGCGTTTGTGTCCCTGTACACACGCTTGATTTTCTTTCAGAGACATAGCAATCCATAGGTTTTAAGATACTTACTAGTCAGGTACATTCTTAGGAGTTTAATATGGGGTGTTGAGTCCATTTCGTTGAGCAAGGAGTAGTTCTTGTCTATTCTATATTTGGCTTAAGGAACTTTATCTGTGCTCATTTCAATCTCTGTTTTTATGCAGCACCCCAACTCACCTTTCCCCTTAAGCAAGCATAAGTTGGTTTTCTAAATTTGAGACCCTGTTCTGTTTTGTAATCCAGTTCCTGTGTAGCCAAGTTTACATCCCGTGTATTAGTGATATCTTATGATGTTTCTTTTTCTGTGTGACTTATTTCAGTTAGAATCATCATACCTGAATCCACTCATTATGCTGCTATGGGCCTGATGACATAGATTTCATTGCTGAGTGATATTGCATTGTACGTAAGTACCACAACTTCTTTATCCATTTTTCACTTTCTGCGATATTGAACTTGTACCGTAAACGAGGTTCTTGTAAACAGAGCCGTCCCAAACTTTGGGGTGGCTGTGTCTTTTTGATTTTAATTTCCCTAAGCTATAGGACCATAAGTGGAAGTGCCCTAGGCTCTGTTGCTTTGTTTTTTAGATGTTTCAGGAAACACCATACACCTCTCCCGAGTGGCTGTTGGCAATTTACATCCCGCCCATCAGCATAACAAGGCTCCCAGTTCTCCATGGCCTGTCCTGCCTTTCTGGATTTTACTTTTTTCAGATGGCCCTTTTGACCGGGGGGAAGTGAGACTTCATTGTAGTGCAGATTTCCTTTGCAAGCTTGCTTGGTTGGCCAAAAAGGGCGTATGCGTTTTTTCTTGAATATATTCAGGAAAAAACGCATACGCCCTTTTTGGCCAAGTGCATCATTGTGGACGTTCTGCCTCTTTTCCTATGCTTTAAATGCAATTCCAGTCTACCTCCTGAAATCGGTTTCCTGCAATTCTGTCCCGCTTTCAAGTCCTCTTGGCAGCCTTACTTCAGTATATTTTTGGACGATAGCTGTCATTTATAACTCTGCAGGTTTGTGAATTACAGTGCCCCTGAGCTCCTTTCTTCAACTCGCTTTCTTGTGAGCTGGCCGCAACACCGCAGGATTGCTTCAGGCCCTAATCTGGTTCCGGCACGGCACGCTTAGCCTTTGGTTAATTCCTCTTCCTGGTGGGAAATAAGAGTTAAATTTGCCCGTCCAGACACCTCCAGCTAGTCTCTCATTGGTTCTCCCTATTCCTGTTCATCTTCCGCAGAAATTGCAAACTGGGCCAAACAGGAGGTTAAAGGCACTGACTCTCCAAGTCGGGAGAGTGTTAGTAAAGCGTCTGGAATGTTGCACCCGAGTACCAGGGGACGAGAACTGAGACATATTGGAACACGTCTCCCGATCACACGGTTGATCATACTCTGGGTTCCACGTGCATGTTTTAGCTGAAGGAAGAATCCCTTAAACCTGGAGAGTTGAGACCCGTGGAATGGGTACCATGCAATATGACTTCAAAGGGTCTTCATTTGCTCACCGAACCTCTCCAATCCTATCACTGCTGCGTTTATGCCCCTGTACACACGCTTGATTTTCTTTCAGAGACATAGCAGTGCATAGGTTTTAAGATACTTACTAGTCAGGTACATTCTTAGGCGTTTAATATGGGGTGTTGAGTCCATTTCGTTGAGCAAGGAGTAGTTCTTGTCTATTCCATATTTGGCTTAAGGAACTTTATCTGTGCTCATTTCAATCTCTGGTTTTATGCAGCACCCCAACTCACCTTTCCCCTTAAGCAAGCATAAGTTGGTTTTCTAAATTTGAGACCCTGTTCTGTTTTGTAATCCAGTTCCTGTGTAGCCAAGTTTACATCCCGTGTATTAGTGATATCTTATGATGTTTCTTTTTCTGTGTGACTTATTTCAGTTAGAATCATCATACCTGAATCCACTCATTATCCTGCTACGGGCCTGATGACATAGATTTCATTGCTGAGTGATATTGCATTGTACGTAAGTACCACAACTTCTTTATCCATTTTTCACTTTCTGCGATATTGAACTTGTACCGTAAACGAGGTTCTTGTAAACAGAGCCATCCCAAACTTTGGGGTGGCTGTGTCTTTTTGATTTTAATTTCCCTAAGCTATAGGACCATAAGTGGAAGTGCCCTAGGCTCTGTTGCTTTGTTTTTTAGATGTTTCAGGAAACACCATACACCTCTCCCGAGTGGCTGTTGGCAATTTACATCCCGCCCATCAGCATAACAAGGCTCCCAGTTCTCCATGGCCTGTCCTGCCTTTCTGGATTTTACACTTTTTTCAGATGGCCCTTTTGACCGGGGGGAAGTGAGACTTCATTGTAGTGCAGATTTCCTTTGCAAGCTTGCTTGGTTGGCCAAAAAGGGCGTATGCGTTTTTTCCTGAATATATTCAGGAAAAAACGCATACGCCCTTTTTGGCCAAGTGCATCATTGTGGACGTTCTGCCTCTTTTCCTATGCTTTAAATGCAATTCCAGTCTACCTCCTGAAATCGGTTTCCTGCAATTCTGCCCCGCTTTCAAGTCCTCTTGGCAGCCTTACTTCAGTATATTTTTGGACGATAGCTGTCATTTATAACTCTGCAGGTTTGTGAATTACAGTGCCCCTGAGCTCCTTTCTTCAACTCGCTTTCTTGTGAGCTGGCCGCAACACCGCAGGATTGCTTCAGGCCCTAATCTGGTTCCGGCACGGCACGCTGAGCCTTTGGTTAATTCCTCTTCCTGGTGGGAAATAAGAGTTAAATTTGCCCGTCCAGACACCTCCAGCTAGTCTCTCATTGGTTCTCCCTATTCCTGTTCATCTTCCGCAGAAATTGCAAACTGGGCCAAACAGGAGGTTAAAGGCACTGACTCTCCAAGTCGGGAGAGTGTTAGTAAAGCGTCTGGAATGTTGCACCCGAGTACCAGGGGACGAGAACTGAGACATATTGGAACACGTCTCCCGATCACACGGTTGATCATACTCTGGGTTCCACGTGCATGTTTTACCTGAAGGCAGAATCCCTTAAACCTGGAGAGTTGAGACCCGTGGAATGGGTACCATGCAATATGACTTCAAAGGGTCTTCATTTGCTCACCGAACGTCTCCAATCCTATCACTGCTGCGTTTATGCCCCTGTACACACGCTTGATTTTCTTTCAGAGACATAGCAATCCATAGGTTTTAAGATACTTACTAGTCAGGTACATTCTTAGGCGTTTAATATGGGGTGTTGAGTCCATTTCTTTGAGCAAGGAGTAGTTCTTGTCTATTCCATATTTGGCTTAAGGAACTTTATCTGTGCTCATTTCAATCTCTGGTTTGATGCAGCACCCCAACTCACCTTTCCCCTTAAGCAAGCATAAGTTGGTTTTCTAAATTTGAGACCCTGTTCTGTTTTGTAATCCAGTTCCTGTGTAGCCAAGTTTACATTCCGTGTATTAGTGATATCTTATGATGTTTCTTTTTCTGTGTGACTTATTTCAGTTAGAATCATCATACCTGAATCCACTCATTATGCTGCTACGGGCCTGATGACATAGATTTAATTGCTGAGTGATATTGCATTGTACGTAAGTACCACAACTTCTTTATCCATTTTTCACTTTCTGCGATATTGAACTTGTACCGTAAACGAGGTTCTTGTAAACAGAGCTGTCCCAAACTTTGGGGTGGCTGTGTCTTTTTGATTTTAATTTCCCTAAGCTATAGGACCATAAGTGGAAGTGCCCTAGGCTCTGTTGCTTTGTTTTTTAGATGTTTCAGGAAACACCATACACCTCTCCCGAGTGGCTGTTGGCAATTTACATCCCGCACATCAGCATAACAAGGCTCCCAGTTCTCCATGGCCTGTCCTGCCTTTCTGGATTTTACACTTTTTTCAGATGGCCCTTTTGACCGGGGGGAAGTGAGACTTCATTGTAGTGCAGATTTCCTTTGCAAGCTTGCTTGGTTGGCCAAAAAGGGCGTATGCGTTTTTTCCTGAATATATTCAGGAAAAAACGCATACGCCCTTTTTGGCCAAGTGCATCATTGTGGACGTTCTGCCTCTTTTCCTATGCTTTAAATGCAATTCCAGTCTACCTCCTGAAATCGGTTTCCTGCAATTCTGCCCCGCTTTCAAGTCCTCTTGGCAGCCTTACTTCAGTATATTTTTGGACGATAGCTGTCATTTATAACTCTGCAGGTTTGTGAATTACAGTGCCCCTGAGCTCCTTTCTTCAACTCGCTTTCTTGTGAGCTGGCCGCAACACCGCAGGATTGCTTCAGGCCCTAATCTGGTTCCGGCACGGCACGCTGAGCCTTTGGTTAATTCCTCTTCATGGTGGGAAATAAGAGTTAAATTTGCCCGTCCAGACACCTCCAGCTAGTCTCTCATTGGTTCTCCCTATTCCTGTTCATCTTCCGCAGAAATTGCAAACTGGGCCAAACAGGAGGTTAAAGGCACTGACTCTCCACGTCGGGAGAGTGTTAGTAAAGCGTCTGGAATGTTGCACCCGAGTACCAGGGGACGAGAACTGAGACATATTGGAACACGTCTCCCGATCACACGGTTGATCATACTCTGGGTTCCACGTGCATGTTTTAGCTGAAGGAAGAATCCCTTAAACCTGGAGAGTTGAGACCCGTGGAATGGGTACCATGCAATATGACTTCAAAGGGTCTTCATTTGCTCACCGAACGTCTCCAATCCTATCACTGCTGCGTTTATGCCCCTGTACACACGCTTGATTTTCTTTCAGAGACATAGCAATCCATACGTTTTAAGATACTTACTAGTCAGGTACATTCTTAGGCGTTTAATATGGGGTGTTGAGTCCATTTCGTTGAGCAAGGAGTAGTTCTTGTCTATTCCATATTTGGCTTAAGGAACTTTATCTGTGCTCATTTAAATCTCTGGTTTTATGCAGCACCCCAACTCACCTTTCCCCTTAAGCAAGCATAAGTTGGTTTTCTAAATTTGTGACCCTGTTCTGTTTTGTAATCCAGTTCCTGTGTCCAAGTTTACATTCCGTGTATTAGTGATATCTTATGATGTTTCTTTTTCTGTGTGACTTATTTCAGTTAGAATCATCATACCTGAATCCACTCATTATGCTGCTACGGGCCTGATGACATAGATTTCATTGCTGAGTGATATTGCATTGTACGTAAGTACCACAACTTCTTTATCCATTTTTCACTTTCTGTGCTATTGAACTTGTACCGTAAACGAGGTTCTTGTAAACAGAGCCATCCCAAACTTTGGGGTGGCTGTGTCTTTTTGATTTTAATTTCCCTAAGCTATAGGACCATAAGTGGAAGTGCCCTAGGCTCTGTTGCTTTGTTTTTTAGATGTTTCAGGAAACACCATACACCTCTCCCGAGTGGCTATTGGCAATTTACATCCCGCCCATCAGCATAACAAGGCTCCCAGTTCTCCATGGCCTGTCCTGCCTTTCTGGATTTTACACTTTTTTCAGATGGCCCTTTTGACCGGGGGGAAGTGAGACTTCATTGTAGTGCAGATTTCCTTTGCAAGCTTGCTTGGTTGGCCAAAAAGGGCGTATGCGTTTTTTCCTGAATATATTCAGGAAAAAACGCATACGCCCTTTTTGGCCAAGTGCATCATTGTGGACGTTCTGCCTCTTTTCCTATGCTTTAAATGCAATTCCAGTCTACCTCCTGAAATCGGTTTCCTGCAATTCTGCCCCGCTTTCAAGTCCTCTTGGCAGCCTTACTTCAGTATATTTTTGGACGATAGCTGTCATTTATAACTCTGCAGGTTTGTGAATTACATTGTCCCTGAGCTCCTTTCTTCAACTCGCTTTCTTGTGAGCTGGCCGCAACACCGCAGGATTGCTTCAGGCCCTAATCTGGTTCCGGCACGGCACGCTGAGCCTTTGGTTAATTCCTCTTCCTGGTGGGAAATGAGAGTTAAATTTGCCCGTCCAGACACCTCCAGCTAGTCTCTCATTGGTTCTCCCTATTCCTGTTCATCTTCCGCAGAAATTGCAAACTGGGCCAAACAGGAGGTTAAAGGCACTGACTCTCCAAGTCGGGAGAGTGTTAGTAAAGCGTCTGGAATGTTGCACCCGAGTACCAGGGGATGAGAACTGAGACATATTGGAACACGTCTCCCGATCACACGGTTGATCATACTCTGGGTTCCACGTGCATGTTTTACCTGAAGGCAGAATCCCTTAAACCTGGAGAGTTGAGACCCGTGGAATGGGTACCATGCAATATGACTTCAAAGGGTCTTCATTTGCTCACCGAACGTCTCCAATCCTATCACTGCTGCGTTTATGCCCCTGTACACACGCTTGATTTTCTTTCAGAGACATAGCAATCCATAGGTTTTAAGATACTTAGTAGTCAGGTACATTCTTAGGAGTTTAATATGGGGTGTTGAGTCCATTTCGTTGAGCAAGGAGTAGTTCTTGTCTATTCTATATTTGGCTTAAGGAACTTTATCTGTGCTCATTTCAATCTCTGGTTTGATGCAGCACCCCAACTCACCTTTCCCCTTAAGCAAGCATAAGTTGGTTTTCTAAATTTGAGACCCTGTTCTGTTTTGTAATCCAGTTCCTGTGTAGCCAAGTTTACATTCCGTGTATTAGTGATATCTTATGATGTTTCTTTTTCTGTGTGACTTATTTCAGTTAGAATCATCATACCTGAATCCACTCATTATGCTGCTACGGGCCTGATGACATAGATTTAATTGCTGAGTGATATTGCATTGTACGTAAGTACCACAACTTCTTTATCCATTTTTCACTTTCTGCGCTATTGAACTTGTACCGTAAACGAGGTTCTTGTAAACAGAGCCGTCCCAAACTTTGGGGTGGCTGTGTCTTTTTGATTTTAATTTCCCTAAGCTATAGGACCATAAGTGGAAGTGCCCTAGGCTCTGTTGCTTTGTTTTTTAGATGTTTCAGGAAACACCATACACCTCTCCCGAGTGGCTGTTGGCAATTTACATCCCGCCCATCAGCATAACAAGGCTCCCAGTTCTCCATGGCCTGTCCTGCCTTTCTGGATTTTACACTTTTTTCAGATGGCCCTTTTGACCGGGGGGAAGTGAGACTTCATTGTAGTGCAGATTTCCTTTGCAAGCTTGCTTGGTTGGCCAAAAAGGGCGTATGCGTTTTTTCCTGAATATATTCAGGAAAAAACGCATACGCCCTTTTTGGCCAAGTGCATCATTGTGGACGTTCTGCCTCTTTTCCTATGCTTTAAATGCAATTCCAGTCTACCTCCTGAAATCGGTTTCCTGCAATTCTGCCCCACTTTCAAGTCCTCTTGGTAGCCTTACTTCAGTATATTTTTGGACGATAGCTGTCATTTATAACTCTGCAGGTTTGTGAATTACAGTGCCCCTGAGCTCCTTTCTTCAACTCGCTTTCTTGTGAGCTGGCCGCAACACCGCAGGATTGCTTCAGGCCCTAATCTGGTTCCGGCACGGCACGCTGAGCCTTTGGTTAATTCCTCTTCCTGGTGGGAAATGAGAGTTAAATTTGCCCGTCCAGACACCTCCAGCTAGTCTCTCATTGGTTCTCCCTATTCCTGTTCATCTTCCGCAGAAATTGCAAACTGGGCCAAACAGGAGGTTAAAGGCACTGACTCTCCAAGTCGGGAGAGTGTTAGTAAAGCGTCTGGAATGTTGCACCCGAGTACCAGGGGACGAGAACTGAGACATATTGGAACACGTCTCCCGATCACACGGTTGATCATACTCTGGGTTCCACGTGCATGTTTTACCTGAAGGCAGAATCCCTTAAACCTGGAGAGTTGAGACCCGTGGAATGGGTACCATGCAATATGACTTCAAAGGGTCTTCATTTGCTCACCGAACGTCTCCAATCCTATCACTGCTGCGTTTATGCCCCTGTACACACGCTTGATTTTCTTTCAGCGACATAGCAATCCATAGGTTTTAAGATACTTACTAGTCAGGTACATTCTTAGGCGTTTAATATGGGGTGTTGAGTCCATTTCTTTGAGCAAGGAGTAGTTCTTGTCTATTCCATATTTGGCTTAAGGAACTTTATCTGTGCTCATTTCAATCTCTGGTTTGATGCAGCACCCCAACTCACCTTTCCCCTTAAGCAAGCATAAGTTGGTTTTCTAAATTTGAGACCCTGTTCTGTTTTGTAATCCAGTTCCTGTGTAGCCAAGTTTACATTCCGTGTATTAGTGATATCTTATGATGTTTCTTTTTCTGTGTGACTTATTTCAGTTAGAATCATCGTACCTGAATCCACTCATTATGCTGCTACGGGCCTGATGACATAGATTTCATTGCTGAGTGATATTGCATTGTACGTAAGTACCACAATTTCTTTATCCATTTTTCGCTTTCTGTGATATTGAACTTGTACCGTAAACGAGGTTCTTGTAAACAGAGCCGTCCCAAACTTTGGGGTGGCTGTGTCTTTTTGATTTTAATTTCCCTAAGCTATAGGACAATAAGTGGAAGTGCCCTAGGCTCTGTTGCTTTGTTTTTTGGATGTTTCAGGAAACACCATACACTTCTCCAGAGTGGCTGCTGGCAATTTACATCCCGCCCATCAGCATAACTAGGCTCCCAGTTCTCCATGGCCTGTCCTGCCTTTCTGGATTTTACACTTTTTTCAGATGGCCCTTTTGACCAGGGAGCAGTGAGACTTCATTGTAGTGCAGATTTCCTTTGCAAGCTTGCTTGGTTGGCCAAAAAGGGCGTATGCGTTTTTTCCTGAATATATTCAGGAAAAAACGCATACGCCCTTTTTGGCCAAGTGCATCATTGTGGACGTTCTGCCTCTTTTCCTATGCTTTACATGCAATTCCAGTCTACCTCCTGAAATCGGTTTCCTGCAATTCTGCCCCCCTTTCAACTCCTCTTGGCAGCCTTACTTCAATATATTTTTGGAAGATAGCTGTCATTTATAACTCTGCAGGTTTGTGAATTACAGTGCCCCTGAGCTCCTTTCTTCAACTCGCTTTCTTGTGAGCTGGCCGCAACACCGCAGGATTGCTTCAGGCCCTAGTTTGATTCCGGCACGGCATGCTGAGCCTTTGGTTAATTCCACTTCCTGGTGGGAAATGAGAGTTAAATTTGCCCGTCCGGATACCTCCACCTAGTCTCTCATTGGTTCTCCCTATTCCTGTACATTTTCCACAGAAATTGCAAACTGGGCCAAACAGGAGGTTAAAGGCACTGACTCTCCAAGTGGGGAGAGTGTTAGTAAAGCGTCTGGAATGTTGCACCCGAGTACCAGGGAACGAAAACTGAGACACATTTGAACACGTGTCCCGATCACACGGTGGATCATACTCTGGGTTCCACATGCATGTTTTAGCTGAAGGAAGAATCCCTTAAACCTGGAGAGTTGAGACCCATGGAATGGGTATCATGCAATATGACTTCAAAGGGTCTGCATTTGCTCACCGAACCTCAGCAATCCTATCACTGCTGCTTTTATGCCGCTGTACACACGCTTGATTCTCTTTCGTAGACATATAAATCCATAGGTTTTAAGATTCTTACTAGTCAGGTATATTCTTAGGCGTTTAATATGGAGTGTTGAGTCCACTTCGTTGAACAAGGAGTAGCTCTTGTCTATTACATATTTGGCTTATGGAACGGTATCTGTGCTCATTTCAATCTCTGGTTTTATGCAGCACCCCAACTCACCCGTCCCCTTAAGCAAGCATAAGTTGGTTTTCTACATTTGACACCCTGTTCTGTTTTGTAATTCAGTTCTTGTGTAGCCAAGTTTACATTCCGTGTATTAGTGATATCTTATGATGTTTCTTTTTCTGTGTGACTAATTTCATTTAGAATCATCGTACCTGAATCCACTCATTATGCTGCTACGGGCCTGATGACATAGATTTCATTGCTGACTGATATTGCATTGTACGTAAGTACCACAATTTCTTTATCCATTTTTCGCTTTCTGTGATATTGAACTTGTACCGTAAACTAGGTTCTTGTAAACAGAGCCGTCCCAAACTTTGGGGTGGCTGTGTCTTTTTGATTTTAATTTCCCTAAGCTATAGGACCATAAGTGGAAGTGCCCTAGGCTCTGTTGCTTTGTTTTTTGGATGTTTCAGGAAACACCATACACTTCTCCAGAGTGGCTGCTGGCAATTTACATCCCGCCCATCAGCATAACTAGGCTCCCAGTTCTCCATGGCCTGTCCTGCCTTTCTGGATTTTACACTTTTTTCAGATGGCCCTTTTGACCGGGTGACAGTGAGACTTCATTGTAGTGCAGATTTCCTTTGCAAGCTTGCTTGGTTGGCCAAAAAGGGCGTATGCGTTTTTCCCTGAATATATTCAGGAAAAAACGCATACGCCCTTTTTGGCCAAGTGCATCATTGTGGACGTTCTGCCTCTTTTCCTATGCTTTACATGCAATTCCAGTGTACCTCCAGAAATCGGTTTCCTGCAATTCTGCCCCGCTTTCAACTCCTCTTGGCAGCCTTACTTCAATATATTTTTGGAAGATAGCTGTCATTTATAACTCTGCAGGTTTGTGAATTACAGTGCCCCTGAGCTCCTTTCTTCAACTCGCTTTCTTGTGAGCTGGCCGCAACACCGCAGGATTGCTTCAGGCCCTAGTTTGGTTCCGGCACGGCATGCTGAGCCTTTGGTTAATTCCTCTTCCTGGTGGGAAATGAGAGTTAAATTTGCCCGTCCGGACACCTCCACCTAGTCTCTCATTGGTTCTCCCTATTCCTGTTCATTTTCCACAGAAATTGCAAACTGGGCCAAACAGGAGGTTAAAGGCACTGACTCTCCAAGTGGGGAGAGTGTTAGTAAAGCGTCTGGAATGTTGCACCCGAGTACCAGGGGACGAAAACTGAGACACATTTGAACACGTTTCCCGATCACACGGTTGATCATACTCTGGGTTCCACATGCATGTTTTAGCTGAAGGAAGAATCCATTAAACCTGGAGAGTTGAGACCCATGGAATGGGTACCATGCAATATGACTTCAAAGGGTCTGCATTTGCTCACCGAACCTCAGCAATTCTATCACTGCTGCGTTTATGCCGCTGTACACACGCTTGATTCTCTTTCGGAGACATATAAATCCATAGGTTTTAAGATTCTTACTAGTCAGGTAGATTCTTACTAGTCAGGTATATTCTTAGGCGTTTAATATGGGGTGTTGAGTCCACTTCGTTGAGCAAGGAGTAGCTCTTGTCTATTACAAATTTGGCTTATGGAACGGTATCTGTGCTAATTTCAATCTCTGGTTTTATGCAGCACCCCAACTCACCCGTCCCCTTAAGCAAGCGTAAGTTGGTTTTCTACATTTGACACCCTGTTCTGTTTTGTAATTCAGTTCTTGTGTAGCCAAGTTTACATTCCGTGTATTAGTGATATCTTATGATGTTTCTTTTTCTGTGTGACTAATTTCACTTAGAATCATCGTACCTGAATCCACTCATTATGCTGCTACGGGCTTGATGACATAGATTTCATTGCTGAGTGATATTGCATTGTACATAAGTACCACAACTTCTTTATCCATTTTTCGCTTTCTGTGATATTGAACTTGTTCGGTAAACGAGGTTCTTGTAAACAGAGCCGTCCCAAACTTTTGGGTGGCTGTGTCTTTTTGATTTTAATTTCCCTAAGCTATAGGACCATAAGTGGAAGTGCCCTAGGCTCTGTTGCTTTGTTTTTTGGATGTTTCAGGAAACACCATACACTTCTCCAGAGTGGCTGCTGGCAATTTACATCCAGCCCATCAGCATAACAAGGCTCCCAGTTCTCCATGGCCTGTCCTGCCTTTCTGGATTTTACACTTTTTTCAGATGGCCCTTTTGACCGGGGGGCAGTGAGACTTCATTGTAGTGCAGATTTCCTTTGCAAGCTTGCTTGGTTGGCCAAAAAGGGCGTATGCGTTTTTTCCTGAATATATTCAGGAAAAAACGCATACGCCCTTTTTGGCCAAGTGCATCATTGTGGACGTTCTGCCTCTTTTCCTATGCTTTACATGCAATTCCAGTGTACCTCCAGAAATCGGTTTCCTGCAATTCTGCCCCGCTTTCAACTCCTCTTGGCAGCCTTACTTCAATATATTTTTGGAAGATAGCTGTCATTTATAACTCTGCAGGTTTGTGAATTACAGTGCCCCTGAGCTCCTTTCTTCAACTCGCTTTCTTGTGAGCTGGCCGCAACACCGCAGGATTGCTTCAGGCCCTAGTTTGATTCCGGCACGGCATGCTGAGCCTTTGGTTAATTCCTCTTCCTGGTGGGAAATGAGAGTTAAATTTGCCCGTCCGGATACCTCCACCTAGTCTCTCATTGTTTCTCACTATTCCTGTTCATTTTCCACAGAAATTGCAAACTGGGCCAAACAGGAGGTTAAAGGCACTGACTCTCCAAGTGGGGAGAGTGTTAGTAAAGCGTCTGGAATGTTGCACCCGAGTACCAGGGAACGAAAACTGAGACACATTTGAACACGTTTCCCGATCACACGGTGGATCATACTCTGGGTTCCACATGCATGTTTTAGCTGAAGGAAGAATCCCTTAAACCTGGAGAGTTGAGACCCATGGAATGGGTACCATGCAATATGACTTCAAAGGGTCTGCATTTGCTCACCGAACCTCAGCAATCCTATCACTGCTGCGTTTATGCCGCTGTACACACGCTTGATTCTCTTTCGGAGACATATAAATCCATAGGTTTTAAGATTCTTACTAGTCAGGTATATTCTTAGGCGTTTAATATGGAGTGTTGAGTCCACTTCGTTGAGCAAGGAGTAGCTCTTGTCTATTACATATTTGGCTTATGGAACGGTATCTGTGCTCATTTCAATCTCTGGTTTGATGCAGCACCCCAACTCACCCGTCCCCTTAAGCAAGCATAAGTTGGTTTTCTACATTTGACACCCTGTTCTGTTTTGTAATTCAGTTCTTGTGTAGCCAAGTTTACATTCCGTGTATTAGTGATATCTTATGATGTTTCTTTTTCTGTGTGACTAATTTCACTTAGAATCATCGTACCTGAATCCACTCATTATGCTGCTACGGGCTTGATGACATAGATTTCATTGCTGAGTGATATTGCATTGTACCTAAGTACCACAACTTCTTTATCCATTTTTCGCTTTCTGTGATATTGAACTTGTTCGGTAAACAAGGTTCTTGTAAACAGAGCCGTCCCAAACTTTGGGGTGGCTGTGTCTTTTTGATTTTAATTTCCCTAAGCTATAGGACCATAAGTGGAAGTGCCCTAGGCTCTGTTGCTTTGTTTTTTGGATGTTTCAGGAAACACCATAGACTTCTTCAGAGTGGCTGCTGGCAATTTACATCCCGCCCATCAGCATAACTAGGCTCCCAGTTCTCCATGGCCTGTCCTGCCTTTCTGGATTTTACACTTTTTTCAGATGGCCCTTTTGACCGGGGGGCAGTGAGACTTCATTGTAGTGCAGATTTCCTTTGCAAGCTTGCTTGGTTGGCCAAAAAGGGCGTATGCGTTTTTTCCTGAATATATTCAGGAAAAAACGCATACGCCCTTTTTGGCCAAGTGCATCATTGTGGACGTTCTGCCTCTTTTCCTATGCTTTACATGCAATTCCAGTCTACCTCCTGAAATCGGTTTCCTGCAATTCTGCCCCCCTTTCAACTCCTCTTGGCATCCTTACTTCAATATATTTTTGGAAGATAGCTGTCCTTTATAACTCTGCAGGTTTGTGAATTACAGTGCCCCTGAGCTCCTTTCTTCAACTCGCTTTCTTGTGAGCTGGCCGCAACACCGCAGGATTACTTCAGGCCCTAGTTTGGTTCCGGCACGGCATGCTGAGCCTTTGGTTAATTCCTCTTCCTGGTTGGAAATGAGAGTTAAATTTGCCCGTCTGGACACCTCCACCTAGTCTCTCATTGGTTCTCCCTATTCCTGTTCATTTTCCACAGAAATTGCAAACTGGGCCAAACAGGAGGTTAAAGGCACTGACTCTCCAAGTGGGGAGAGTGTTAGTAAAGCGTCTGGAATGTTGCACCCGAGTACCAGGAAACGAACATTGAGACACATTTGAACACGTTTTCCGATCACACGTTGGATCATACTCTGGGTTCCACATGCATGTTTTAGCTGAAGGAAGAATCCCTTAAACAGGGAGAGTTGAGACCCATGGAATGGGTACCATGCAATATGACTTCAAAGGGTCTGCATTTGCTCACCGAACCTCAGCAATCCTATCACTGCTGCGTTTATGCCACTGTACACACGCTTGATTCTCTTTCGGAGACATATAAATCCATAGGTTTTAAGATTCTTACTAGTCAGGTAGATTCTTACTAGTCAGGTATATTCTTAGGCGTTTAATATGGGGTGTTGAGTCCACTTCGTTGAGCAAGGAGTAGCTCTTGTCTATTACATATTTGGCTTATGGAACGGTATCTGTGCTCATTTCAATCTCTGGTTTTATGCAGCACCCCAACTCACCCGTCCCCTTAAGCAAGCATAAGTTGGTTTTCTACATTTGACACCCTGTTCTGTTTTGTAATTCAGTTCTTGTGTAGCCAAGTTTACATTCCGTGTATTAGTGATATCTTATGATGTTTCTTTTTCTGTGTGACTAATTTCACTTAGAATCATCGTACCTGAATCCACTCATTATGCTGCTACGGGCCTGATGACATATATTTCATTGCTGAGTGATATTGCATTGTACGTAAGTACCACAGTTTCTTTATCCATTTTTCGCTTTCTGTGATATTGAACTTGTACCGTAAACGAGGTTCTTGTAAACAGAGCCGTCCCAAACTTTGGGGTGGCTGTGTCTTTTTGATTTTAATTTCCCTAAGCTATAGGACCATAAGTGGAAGTGCCCTAGGCTCTGTTGCTTTGTTTTTTGGATGTTTCAGGAAACACCATACACTTCTCCAGAGTGGCTGCTGGCAATTTACATCCCGCCCATCAGCATAACTAGGCTCCCAGTTCTCCATGGCCTGTCCTGCCTTTCTGGATTTTACACTTTTTTCAGATGGCCCTTTTCACCGGGGGGCAGTGAGACTTCATTGTAGTGCAGATTTCCTTTGCAAGCTTGCTTGGTTGGCCAAAAAGGGCGTATGCGTTTTTTCCTGAATATATTCAGGAAAAAACGCATACGCCCTTTTTGGCCAAGTGCATCATTGTGGACGTTCTGCCTCTTTTCCTATGCTTTACATGCAATTCCAGTCTACCTCCTGAAATCGGTTTCCTGCAATTCTGCCCTGCTTTCAACTCCTCTTGGCATCCTAATTCAATATATTTTTGGAAGATAGCTGTCATTTATAACTCTGCAGGTTTGTGAATTACAGTGCCCCTGAGCTCCTTTCTTCAACTCGCTTTCTTGTGAGCTGGCCGCAACACCGCAGGATTGCTTCAGGCCCTAGTTTGGTTCCGGCACGGCATGCTGAGCCTTTGGTTAATTCCTCTTCCTGGTGGGAAATGAGAGTTAAATTGGCCCGTCCGGACACCTCCACCTAATCTCTCATTGGTTCTCCCTATTCCTGTTCATCTTCCGCAGAAATTGCTAACTGGGCCAAACAGGAGTTTAAAGGCACTGACTCTCCAAGTGGGGAGAGTGTTAGTAAAGCGTCTGGAATGTTGCACCCGAGTACCAGGGGACGAAAACTGAGACACATTTGAACACGTTTTCCGACCACATGGTGGATCATACTCTGGGTTCCACATGCATGATTTAGCTGAAGGAAGAATCCCTTAAACATGGAGAGTTGAGACCCATGGAATGGGTACCATGCAATATGACTTCAAAGGGTCTGCATTTGCTCACCGAACCTCAACAATCCTATCACTGCTGCGTTTATGCCGCTGTACACACACTTGATTCTCTTTCGGAGACATATAAATCCATAGGTTTTAAGATTCTTACTAGTCAGGTATATTCTTACTAGTCAGGTATATTCTTAGGCGTTTAATATGGGGTGTTGAGTCCACTTCGTTGAGCAAGGAGTAGCTCTTGTCTATTACATATTTGGCTTATGGAACGGTATCTGTGCTCATTTCAATCTCTGGTTTTATGCAGCACCCCAACTCACCCGTCCCCTTAAGCAAGCATAAGTTGGTTTTCTACATTTGACACCCTGTTCTGTTTTGTAATTCAGTTCCTGTGTAGCCAAGTTTACATTCCGTGTAGTAGTGATATCTTATGATGTTTCTTTTTCTGTGTGACTAATTTCACTTAGAATCATCGTACCTGAATCCACTCATTATGCTGCTCCGGGCCTGATGACATAGATTTCATTGCTGAGTGATATTGCCTTGTACGTAAGTACCACAACTTCTTTATCCATTTTTCGCTTTTTGCGATATTTAACTTGTACCGTAAATGAGGTTCTTGTAAACAGAGCCATCCCAAACTTTGGGGTGGCTGTGTCTTTTTGATTTTAATTTCCCTAAGCTATAGGACCATAAGTGGAAGTGCCCTAGGCTCTGTTGCTTTGTTTTTTGGATGTTTCAGGAAACACCATACACTTCTCCAGAGTGGCTGTTGGCCATTTTCATCTCGCCCATCAGCATAACAAGGCTCCCAGTTCTCCATGGCCTGCCCTGCCTTTCTGGATTTTACACTTTTTTCAGATGGCCCTTTTGACCGGGGGGCAGTGAGACTTCATTGTAGTGCAGATTTCCTTTGCGAGCTTGCTTGGTTGGCCAGAAAGGGCGTATGCGTTTCTTCCTGAATATATTCAGGAAAGAACGCATACGCCCTTTTTGGCCAAGTGCATCATTGTCGACGTTCTGAGTCTTTTCATATGTTTTCAGTGCAATTCCAGTCTACCTCCTGAAATCGGTTTCCTGCAGTTCTGCCTTGCTCTCAGTTCCTCTTCATAGCCTTACCTCAATATACGTTTGGAAAATAGTTGGCCTTTATAACTCTGCAGGTTTTTCAATTGCAGTGGCCCTTAGCTCCATTTTTCAGCTCTTATTTTTGTGATCTTGCCTCATATCCACAGGATTTCTTCAGGCCCTATTCTTCTTCTGGGGCGCCTTGCTCTGCCTTTGGTTAATTCTTCTTCCTGATGTGAAATTAGAGTGACATGTGCCCATTGAAACCGCTACAGCTATTTTCTCACTGGTTCCCCCTATTCCCATTCATCCTCCGCACTAACTGCAGACTGTGCGATACCGGAACTTAAAGGCATTGACTCTCCATGTGGAGATGTTGTTAGTAAAGTGGCTGGAATGTTGATCCGGAGCCCCAGGAGAGGAAAATGAGGTGCATTTTAGAAACCTTTCCCGATCATATGGTATACCATCTGCTGGATTTCCCATGCATGGTTTAGCTGTAGGAAGATTCCCTTCAACTTGGAGTGTTGGGACCCTTGGAATAAGTAGCATGAAGTATTGCATTAAACTTTCGGCAGTTGCTCACCAAAGCTCTCCAATCCTTTCAGCCCCAAGTGTCCAGCCTTATGTCTTATCCAGCTGTGGGTTTATATGTGGTCATTCCAGGTTGCATCACAGCCCCTGAGCGAATTTTGTAAGAATTTTTCTCTCTTTCATTGTTTCTGCGTTTTGGTTTTAAAATTTATTTCTATAATGGGGTTTAGCTCATTTTCACTGCTGTGTTTGTGCCGCTCTGCGCACACTTGATTCCCTTATGGAGATATATCAATACATGGGTTTTAAGATTCTTATTACTCAGATATATTTCTCTGTGGTGTATAGGGTGTGTTGAGGCCAGTTCATTGAGCAAGGTGTAGATCTTGTCTGATACCTATTTGGTTTATTGAACGGTATCTGTGCTAATTTCAAACTCTGGTTTTATGCATCACCCCACCTCTCCTTTCCCCTTAAGCTGACATAAGTGTGTTTTCTAAATGTGAGACACTGTTCTGTTTTGTCATTCATTTTTTGTGCAGCCATATTTATCCTCCCTCTATAAGTGATATCTTATGATATGTTTCTTTTTCTGTTTGACTTATTTCAAGTAGTATTATCGGACCTCAATCCACTCTTTATCCTTCTACTAGCCTTATTACATTGATTTCATGGTGAAGAGATATTCCATTGTACATAAGTACCACATTTTCTTTATCCATTGTTCTCTTTCCTGGGATATTTAAGGTGTACTGAAGTTGAGGTTCTTGTAAACAGAGTAGCCCTAAACTGTGGTGTGCTTGTGTCTTGTTGATTTTTAGACTTCCCTAGATATACTCCTGTGATTGGAAGTGCCCTATGCTCTGTCGCTCTGTTTTTTAGATGATTTAGGAACCACCATACACTTCTCCAGAGTGGCTCTCGGCAGTTCACACACTGTCCATCAGCGTATAAAGGCTCCCTGTTCTCCATGGCCTGTCCTGCATTTCTGGTTTTTACAATTTTTTCGGATGGCCCTTTTGACCGGTGGGAAATGAGACTTCTTTGTTGTGCACATTTGCATTGCTTGCTTGCTTGGTTGCCCATAAAGTGCGTATGCGTTTTTTCCTGGATATATTCAGGAAATAACACATACTCCCTTTTGGGCCAACTGCATCATTGTCGAAATTCTGCCGCTTTTCATGTGCTTTAAAGGCGAGTCCAATCTATCTCTTGAAATCTGTTTCTTGCAATTCTGTCTTGCATTCAGATCCTCTTCTTTGCCTTACCTCAACATATTTTTGGACGTTAGTTTTCATTTATAACTCTGCAGGTTTGTGAATTGCAGTGACCCTGAGCTCCATTTTTTAAGTTGCTCTTTTGTGAGCTGGCCTCAAAACTGCAGGATTGCTTCAGGCCCTATTTTGGCTCCGGCGAGGCGGGCTGAGCCTTTTTTTAATTCTTATTCTTAATGGGAAATTAGAGTGACATGTGCCCGTCCAAACCCCTACAACTATTCTCTCATTGTTTCCCCCTGTTCCCGTTCATCCTCCTCACAATTTGCAAAATGTGTGAAACAGAAGTTTAAATGTGCTGATTCTCTAAGTGGGGAGATTCTAAGTAACGTGGCTGGAATGATGAACAGGAGCACCAGGAGAGGATAAATGAGGTGCATTTTAGACACATCTCCCGATCACATGGTGTACAGTCCTCTGGGTTTTCCATGCATGTTTTAGCTGTAGGAAGATTCCTTGAACCTGCAGATTTGGGACCCATTGAATGGGTACCAGGTAGTATTACTTTAAAGGGTGTGCATTTCCTCACCCAACCCCACATTTCTCTTAGTGCGAACAGTTTCCAGCCTTATGTCTCATCCTGCTGTGGGTCTAGATGTGTTCAATCCATGTTGCATCACCGTCCCTGAGGAAAAGTTGTAAGAGGTTTTCTCTGTCTCTCTGTCGTTTATTTTTTTCAATTTATTACTATGTTGTTTACAGCTGATTTTCAAAGCCCTGTTTCTTGCTGCTGTACATCTACTTGATTCACGTACAGAGAGACATCAATAATTTCTTTTTTAGATTCTTACCAGTCATAGATATTCTTTTCCGGTGACTTGAGTGTGCTGAGTGCAGTTCTTTTAGTTACCGTGTAGGCCTTGTTGATTATCAGTTTGGTATTTGGAATGGTATCTTTGCTAATTTCAACCTCCTGGATGATGCCTCACCCCTCCCCACCTTTCCCGTTTAGCAGCCTTACACGTGTTTTCTACATATTTATGTCACTTAGAATGATCATACGTAACTCCTCCGGAGTTGTTACAACTGGCCATATTTCATTGATTTCCAGGCTGAGTAATATTCCACTCTACATAAGTACCACATCTCTATCCATTTTTTCCCTCCAGAGACATTTAAGTTATATCCTAGTCGAGGATCTTTTAAACAGAGAGGCAGTAAACATTGGGGTGCCTGTGTCCTCTCGATTTTTGTTTTTCCCAAGATATACGCCCATGAGTGCAAGTGCCCTATGCTCTGTAGCTCATTTTTTAGATGCTTTAGTAAACACAATACAGTTCTCCAGAATGGCCGTTGGCAATATACATTTCCACTATAAGCCTCACAGGGCTCCCTCCTCTCCTTGCCCTGTCCTGCATTTCTGGCGTTTACACTTTATGAGGATGGCTCTTCTGACTGATGCGAAGTGATATCTTTTGTAGTATTGATTTCCAGTGCCCACCTGTTTGGTTGGCTAAAAAAGTGTATGCCCTTTTCTTGAATATATACAGAAAAAAACGCATACAGCCTTTTTGGCCAACTGCAATGTCGGCAATGTTCAGCCCCTTTTCTTGTGCTTAATGGCGAGTCCTTTCTACCTCCTCAAATCCCTTTCCTGCCATTCTCCCTTGCTTGCCAATCCTTTTCTCTGACTTTCCTCAAGACATTTTTCAGTGATAGATATTTTCAACTCTGCAGTTTCGTGAATTTTACTGCCCCTGAGTTCCATTGTTCAACTTGTGTTTATGGGAACTGGCCACAAAGCAGTGGGATTTCCTCAAGCCCTATACTGTTTCCATGGGCAACCCTAGCCTTTGGTCAATTCATCTTCCTGATTGGAAATTAGAGTGACATGTGCCTGTCTGAACACCTAGGACTTGTCTCTCATTGTTCCTCATCCTTCCGCTTCATCCTCTGGACAAATTCCAAACTGTACGCAACAGGATGTTGACAGTGTTGACATCTCCAAGTGGGGAGACTGTTAGTAAAGACGCTGGATGGGTGAACCCGAGCACCAGGAGATGAGGAGATGAGATGCCTTTTCCAAACTCTTCCCGATCAGACGGTATACCATCCTCTGGATGTGACAGACATGTTTTAGCAGTAGGAAGAGTCCCATTCATGTAAGGAGAACACCAGGGCTTTTTCAAAATCAGTGTCTCCCCGAAACCCAAACTGGGGAGTTTTTTAAGCTACGGCTACACATATGTTCATTAAGGGCCTTGGGAAGTAGGCAGAGTCCAAACTTTAGATGACTGAAGTCTTCAGGGTCAGAAGCACTCACCACCGGCTTCCCTTAGGTTACACTTTAACTGTCATTGATAGATGATGTCAATAAAAATATCTATTCTTTTTCCGATTATTTCCCCTTATAGGTTATTGCACAATATTGAGTGTAGTTCCCTGTGCTATACAGTAGTTCCTTGTTGATGATCTATTTTATACATAGCAGTGTGTATGTGTTAATTCCAAACTGTTAATTTATCCCTCCTCCCACCTTTCCCCTTTGGTAATAATAAATTATAAGATTTTATACTTCTCAGAAATGGGGGAGCTGAAAGAGAGGTATCATTTTCAATGGAAAAGCATTTAAAACAAGATTGAAGCTTTAACCAAGATTATTAGATGTACATCCTTGGAAAGAAATCACTTCATTTCTCTAATATTGACCTGACAAATAGGACAAACCTTCTCACTGAACTTGCTTATAATAAAGTGATGGAAATATCAAATGGAAGTGTTAGAAACATCTTATTTTACCCGAGCCTTATAAACTGTTCTATGTTAACTACAGTTTGGTTCACACATCTGTTCATTGAAGTTACAATAGTCTCAATTTCTGTTACTGATCCTCCAGAGTGGACCCCAACAAGGGTCCCCCTGCCCAGTGTCATTGGGGCCAACAGATCGAGACTGAGTTTGGTTCCCAAGCAAAGGAAACTTTATATTTTCATCAGAGAATGGAGAGGTGAGAGCATGCACTACCCCGTGGGCTGTGGGCTGGGCTGCTGTGTAGAGATCCTGTCAGAGTCAGTGGGAGGGAGGGGGCGGAGCTCTCAAGGGCCGGGTTGGCTGCAGCTCAGGCTCTATATCTCGGAGTCTGCACTGGGCCCCAGGAGCTGAGGTGTCGACCCAGCCATTCTGCACCAGGAAATCTGGTCTGAAGTGCCGGGTGTGGAACCTCTGCATGCGGGACCCTAGGAGCACGTGAAATTAGACAAAGCACAAAGGATAAAAAAGGTCAGACTTGACTTTATTGCCCAGATTCTATTTTTATCTCCCAGGGATTTTTAATGGGCTTTGCTGGGGACAAACCCCTCCTCTGCCTTTTGTCCCGTTCCTCATTCTTGGAGTGCTGAGGGTGCAGACCCTTCTTCTGTAACTGCTGAGTGCTGAGTTGGGAGCCCTCATACCAGGGGACGAGGGTCAGAACTTCTCCCCAGCAGCCTCCAGGTGACGTTGATTGACCCCAGGACCCCTGCCTCCCTGCTCGTCCGCCTGAGCACCAGCATTGGAAGTGTTATAGATTCTAATGACCTTTAAGGGTCCAGGAAAGAGATGTGCAGAGACGCTGTGGGGGCCGGTTTCACCCTGCCCCACATTTGTTCGGCCACCTTAGGCTGACCGTTTCTGCCAGCCTAGATGCTCTGACCAGTAGTCTGCTCTTTCTTCAATTAGGCCCCTGAATTAACATAAAATCAGCACCAGGTGTCAGAGCCCTGCCCGCTCAACTCCCAGACAGTCCAGGGTCAGTGGTGATCAAGGACCATGATGGCCACTGAGTCAACAGCCTTTTGAAGTAAACAGGAGTCCAGCCGGTCTTATTGGCCACCATCATCACGGTGTCTGTAGGCTTTTCTATGGTGACAGTGTGATATACGGTTCCCCCGCCAAGATTATTAGCTCCCCTCCGGGTGCAGGAAGTCCTGCAAGCAGTAGTCTACTCCTTCGGGACACACTATTGTTGTTTTATGAGAGAAACTCCAGGTCAAGTGATGTTCACATGAGTCGTCATGGTGCCCTGTTGCCTCCGGTTATCTCTCTGGATGTTGGAGTTGGAGGGCCTCCTCACTCGAGGTCGGTGTGCCCACGGAGCGAACCCTGCAACTTCAGGGCATGGTTGGTGATTAGGATCACCACGTGGGGTCCTTTTCCCTTAGGAGGGAGGTGGCCTTTTGGGCTGCTGATTTCCAGGTTTTTAGATACCGCCAGTATCTTGGCCAGATGTGGCAGTGGGCCAAGCCCCTTGGTGACTGTAGTTTATCCTACCTGGATGGCATTCTTGCGTTGTTCCATTTCAAGTGGTCCCAGTTTTTGCACTAATTCTCCAATGGCGATTCACCTTTCACCGGGAATGGAAAGGTCAAAGGGTTTAGCTCAATTAGGGAGTTCCAGGGCAAGGGTCTGAATTGACTGCTCTTTCCATTCTTGAAAGGCCACTTCTGGATTCTGTTCAAAAGGATCATCATCTTTTCCTTTCAGTGTTTCATATAGAGGCCCAGCTAGTAGACTGTAGTTAGGGATCCAGAAGCAGCAAACCCTGGCCTCCCCAGGAACCCCTAAGCTGTCTTCTAGTTTTAGAAAGGGGTAAGGCTGAAAATGGTTTCTTCCCTTTCCTGGGATGGGCTTCTCTGACCTTGTGTGAGAATGAAGCCCAGGCAGGTCACCGCAGTCTGTGATATTTGAGCTTTTTCTTGGACAACTTCTATCCTTTATTGGCTTGGTAGTTCAGAGGCCTCCTTAGTAGGGCTGGCGATCAGAATGTCGTCTGCATATTGAAGGAGGGTTTCCTTTTCCAGAGGTAGAACTTTTCGGTCGTTAACTAAGCTTTCCCCAAAGATGGTGTGGGAATTTTTGAACCCTTGGGGCAAGACGGCCCGGAAGTATTGTTTTAGTTGTATGTTGAGTCCTGCCACTCACAAGCCAAAATTTCTTGTGACTCTGGGACTAATGGAATACAAAAGAAGGCATCATTGAAGACTAATACAGAATACCATGTCCTGGTGGTTGGTAGAATGACCAGCAGGGTGTAGGAATCAGGAGCAACTGGAGGTATATCCTCGGTGGCTTCACTGACTGTCCTGACATCCTTTACCAGGTCCCCAGCAGCCCATGGGGCTCTCGTGGTCAGGCCAATCCCAGGATATGGAGCTCTCCTGGGCAGGTACCCCACCCCCAACCCAGCCCACGGGGCTCTCATGGTCAGGCCCCTCCCAGGATACAGAGCTACCCTTGCAGGTACCGTGGCAGGGCTGGGCACACAGGAACCGTGCACATAGCCCTCATTGAAGAGCACCCCCAGCTCACCTGTCGCTCAGAGCTGACACAGAGCACCTCAGAGCAGGACTTGAACTAACAAACAGCAGCTCCGACAGGTCTGTGACCCTGGGCATCACTCTGTGTGGCCTCCCTCCACCTGGTCTTCCAGAGACTTCCACTGCACCCAGGGCACCAGGCCTCTGTCTCCAACCACCACCCACCCCTCCTCTCCCTGACTCCTGGGTTCCTCTCATTAGGAGAGGGTTTTCTTGAAGTTGTCTCCCACTCATGGGCCAGATAAAATGATTAGAAAACAAGCCAAAGCTGCAGCCCCTTGTCTATCCTGACTCTCAGGAGCCCACACCTGTTCCTTGGACCTGGCCGGTTCAGCAAGTTCCATTTTCTGCAACTGTGAGCCCCTGAGGGGTGATGATTGGCTACCTGGGCAGCCTTACCATGCTGGCCAGCCCTCCCCAGGTGTGCCTGGGTTGAGATCAATATAAATACCACTCCAGGCAGCAAAAGCCCCTGCAGCTGTGCCTGACGCCATTTTCTCTGCCCTGTCAGCAGTCTCGGGGCTGGGCTGGTGGGAGGGAGTGAGAGGCCACGGCTTTGTGGGTGGCCCAGTGTGAGTGGGGCTCTGCTGGACTTTCTGCAGCAGATGCCAGGCTGCCACCTGCTAAAGAAGAGGATGTGTCACCCATACCTGCTGCTGGAATTTCTCCCTGGGCAGAGGTGAGGAAGGAAAAAAGCAGTGGGGGCAGGGACAGGACGGGTATCTCAGGCAGGGAAATGGAAATCTTCCAGAAGAGCACCCAGGGCCAGGACCATCCTGGCTGGCCTGCAGGCACCAAGTCAGCTGGCATGCTGTCACTCGTGTGGCTCCATGGCCCTTCCTCTAGGCTTTCAAGTCCTTGTATATATTCAGGTGTTTTACCTGGGAAGGGTGGGAACAGTTCAGCAGCAAGTGGCCTGGGGCTCAGCTCACGTTTACTCACAGATGCCTCGGCACGGTGCCCCAGCTTTGCAATGAGGACGCTTGTTGTGTGGGGGCTGCTGGCTGAATGGGAGACGATTCCCCACCACTGACCAACTTCAGAATTGTTTACAACTGGAGCAAGTGCCCTGATACGGTTTTCCTCTGAGTAACTGGTGGGTTCTGTTTTTTTTTTCTCTTTTTCGTTTTTGGTTCAAGGTAGATTTTATTCCTCTTTTTTGTATTTACAGATATAAGCATGGAAATAATTTATTCATATAAATACATGTATGTGAAGGGAATAATTGTTTTTTCTGTTTTATTTTTTAAATTTTATTTCTTTTTAATTTTGAATTTTATTTTATATTTTTATACAGCAGGTTCTCATTGGTTATCTATTTTATACATATAAATGTTTACATGCCAATCCCAATCTCTCAACTCCTCCCACCACCACCCCTCCAAGAGCTTTCCCCCCTTGTTGTCCATACGATTGTTGTCTACATCTGTTGCTCTATTTATGCCTTGCAAAATGGTTAATCTGTACAGTTTTTCTAGGTTCCACATATATGCATGAATATACAAGATTTGTTTTTCTCTTTCTGACTTACTTCACTCTGTAGGACAGTCTCTAGATCCATCGACGTCTCTACAAATGACCCAATTTCATTCCTTTCATGGCTTAGTAATATTCCATTTTATATATGTACCACAGCTTTATGCATTCGTCTGTCTGTGGGCATTTAGGTTGCTTCCATTACCTCGATATTGTAAATAGTGATGCAATGAACATTGCGGTGAATGTCTCTTTTTGATTTATGGTTTTGTCTGAGTATATGTCCAGTCCTGGGATTGCTGTATCATATGGTAATTCTATTATTAGTTTCTTAAGAAACTCCATATTGTTCTCCATAGTGACTGTATCAATTTATATTCCCAACAATAGTGGAAGAGTGTTCCTTTTCTCCACACCCTTTCCAGCATTTGTTGTTTGTAGATTTTCAGATGATGCCCATTCTAACAGGTGTGAGGTGATACCTCATTGTTGAGTCCATTTCGTTGAGCAACGGGTAGGTCTTGTCTATTACATATTTGGCTTATGGAACGGTATCTGTGCTAATTTCAAACTCTGGTTTTATGCAGCACCCCAACTCACCTTTCCCCTTAAGCAAGCATAAGTTGGTTTTCTAAACTTGAGACCCTGTTCTGTTTTGTAATTCAGTTCATGTGTAGCCAAGTTTACATTCCGTGCATTAGTGATACCTTATGATGTTTCTTTTTCTGTGTGACTTATTTCACTTAGAATCATCATGCCTCAATCCACTCATTATGCTGGTACAGGCCTGGTGACACAGATTTCATTGCTGAGTGGTATTCTGTTGTACATAAGTACCGCAACTTCTTTATCAATTATTTGTTCTCTGGGATATTTAACTTGTACTGTAGAAGAGGCTCCTGTAAACAGAGCCGTTGTAAATTTTGGGGTGGCTGTGTCTTTTTGATTTTAATTTCCCTAAGCTATAGGACCATAAGTGGAAATGCCCTAGATTCTGTTGCTTTGTTTTTCAGATGTATCAGGAAACACCATACACTTCTCCAGAGTGGCTGTTGGCAATGTACATCCCGCCCATAAGCATAACAAGGCTCCTTTTTCCCCATGGCCTGTCTTGCCTTTCTGGATTTTACACTTTTCTCAGTGGCCCTTTAGACCGGGGGGAAGTGACACTTCATAGTAGTTCGGATTTCCATTGCAAGCTTGCTTGGTTTGCCAAAAAGGGCGTATGTGTTTTTTCCTGAATATATTCAGGAACAAACTCATACGCCCTTTGTTGCCAAGTGCATCATTGTCGATGTTCTGCCTCTTTTCCTATGCTTTAAATGCAAATCCAGTCTACCTCCTGAAATCGGTTTCCTGCAATTCTGCCCCGCTTTCAAGTCCTCTTCGCAGCCTTACTTCAATATATTTTTGGACGTTATCTGTCATTTATAACTCTGCAGGTTTGTGAATTACAGGGCCCCTGAGCTCCTTTCTTCAACTCGCTTTCTTGTGAGCTGGCCGCAAACCCGCAAGACTGCTTCAGGCCCTAATCTGCTTCTGGCAGGGCACGCTGAGCCTTTGGTTAATTCCTCTTCCTGGTGGGAAATGAGTGTTAAATATGCCCGTCCAGACACTTACCTCACTCTCAACCCCTTGGTGATGTGGGTCCTCTGGTTTGTGGCCACTTTTGCTGGGTTCCTCACCTTTCAATGATGTGGCCCCACTAGTGTGAGGACACTCCTGCTTGGTTCTCATCCACGTGGTTATGTGGACCCCCTGGTGAGAGTCTGTTCCTGGCTTTGTTCCTCACCCACCTGTGAGGGAGACCCTCTGCTGATAGGTCACTCCTGCATGGCTGGCACACATTGCCTTGGTGAAGTCAGCCGTGTGGTGGCAGTTGGAGCGTGCTGGGAATCTCTTCCCCCGGTGATGAGGGTCCTCTTGCGTCAGGCCCTAACTGCTGGGCTCACCAACTTTTCTTAGGGAGCCCAGTGATGCTTTGGCACTCCTCTTAGGATCCCATCTCCATGGGGATGTGGGCCTTCTGCTCTGAGGTCCCAACGGCTGGGTTGTTCACATTTTCATGATGTGGGCTCTCTGGTGTTAGTTCACAGAAGCCTGGATCCCATAGCCTCTGTGCTCTTGGCTGCCTGCTGGGAGGTTCCAACTGCTGGATTCCTCACTTTTTTAATTTTTTGGGCCCTCTGTTGTGAGGATCCTCCTGCCTGCCTCACTCCCAGCCCCTTCGTGATGTGTGTCGTCTGGTTTGAGGCCACATGTGCTGGGTTCCTCACCTTTCGATGATGTGGGACCAATGGTCTTAGGAGACTCCTGCCTGGTTCACATCCCCTTGGTGATGTGGGCCCTCTGTTGAGAGTCTGATCCCGGCTGGGTTCCTCACCCATCTGTGAGGTAGGCCGTCTGATGTGAGGTCACTCTTGCCTGGCTTGCTCACCTCGCCTTGTGGACATGAGCCCTCTGGTGGCACTTGGAGCCTGCTGGGAGCCTCCTCTCCTCGGTGATGAGGGCCCTCTGGCATCAGGCCCTAACTGCTGGGCTCCCTACATTTTGTGATGTGCGCCCAGTGGTGCGAGGACACTCCAGCCAGGTTCACATCCCCATTGGGGTGTGGGCCTTCTGCTCTGAGGTCCCAAAGCCTGGGTTGCTCACAGTTTCATGATGTGGGCTCTCTGCTGTTAGTTCACTCCTGCCTGCATCCCATAGCTTCTGTGCTCTGGGCCGCCTGCTGGGAGGTTCCAACTGCTGGATTCCTCACCTTTCTTATTCTTTGGGCCCTCTGTTTTTAGGCTACTCCTGCCTGCCTCACTCCCATTCCCTTTGTGATATGTGTCCTCTGATTTGAGGCCACATGTGCTGGGTTCCGCACCTTTCGATGATGTGACCCCACTGGAGGGAAGACAGTCCTGACTGGTTCCCATCCCCTTGCTGATGTGGGCCCTCAGGTGAGAGTCTGATCCTGGCTGGGTTCCTCACCCTTCTGTGAGGTGGGCCCTCTGCTGTGAGGTCAATCATGCCTGTCTGGCACACGTCACCTTGGCGACGTGGGCCCTCTGGTGGCAGTTGGAGTGTGCTGGGATCCTCCTCCCCTCGGTGATGAGGGCCCTCTTGCCTTAGGCCATAACTGCTGGGCTCCCCACATTTTCTGATGTGCGCCAAGTGAGTGAGGAGACTCTTGCCAGGTTCCCATCCCCATGGCGATATGGGCCTTCTGCTCTGAGGTCAAAACGGCTGGCTTGCTCACAGTACCATGATGTGGGCCCTCTGCTGTGAGTTCACTCCGGCAAGGATCCCTTATCATCGGTGCTCTGAGCCGCCTGCTGGGAGGTTCCAACTGCTGGATTCCTCAACTTTTTTATTCTATGTGCCCTCTGTTGTGAGGCTCCTCCTGCCTGCCTCACTGCCAGCCCCTTGGTGATGACTGTCCTATGGCTTGAGGCCACATGTGCTGCGTTCCTCACCTTTCGATGATGTGACCCCACTCGTGTGAGGACACTCCTGCCTGGTTCCCATCCCCTTGGTGAGGTGGGCCCTCTGGCGAGAGTCTAATCCTGGCTGGGTTCCTCAACGTTCTGTGAGGTAGGCCCTCTGCTGTGAGGTCACTCCTGCCTGGCTGGCACACGTCACCTTGGAGACGTGAGCCCTCTGGTGGCAGTTGGAGCGTGCAGGGCGCCTCCTCCTCTCGGTGATGACGGCCCTCTGGCGTCAGGCCCTAAATGGTGGGCTCCCCACATTTTCTGATGTGCGCCCAGTGGTGCGAGGACACTCCAGCCAGGTTCCCATTCCCATGGGGATGTGGTCCTTCTGCGCTGAGGTCTCAACTTCTGGGTTGCTCACAGTTTTGTGATGTGGGCCCTCTGCTGTGAGTTCACTGTGGCCTGGATCCCATAGCCTCGGTGTTCTGGGCCGCCTGCTGGAAGGTCTAAATGCTGGAATCCTCACGTTTTTTATATTATGTGCCCTGTGTTGTGAGGCTACTCCTGCCTGCCTCACTCCAAGGCCCTTGGTGATGTGGGTCCTCTGGTTTGAGGACACATGTGCTGGGTTCCTCACCTTAAGATGATGAGGCCCCACTGGTGTGAGGATAATCCTGACTGGGTCCCATCCCCTTTGTGATGTGGGCCCTCTGGTGAGAGTCTGATCCTGGCTGGGTTCCTCACCCATCTGTGAGGTGGGCCCTCTACTATCAGGTAACTCTTGCCTGGGTTGCTCACCTCGCCTTGTTGACATGAGCCCTCTGGTGGCAATTGGACCCTGCTGGGAGCCTCCTCAGCTCTGTGATGAGGGCCCTCTGACGTCAGGCCCTAACTGCTGGGCTCCCCAACTTTTCTTAGTGAGCCCAGTGTTGCTCAAGCACTCCTCTTAGGTTCCCATCCCCATGGGGATGTGGGCCTTCTGCTCTGAGGTTCCAACGGCTGGGTTGATCACAATTTCATGATGTGGGCTCTCTGGTGTTAGTTCACTGTGGCCTGGATCCCATAGCCTCTGTGGTCTTGGCTGCCTGCTGGGAGGTTCCAACTGCTCGATTCCTCAACTTTTGTATTCTATGGGTCCTGTGTTGTGATGCTCCTCCTGCCTGCCTCACTCGCAACCCCTTCGTGATGTGGGTCTTCTGGTTTGAGGCCACATGTGCTGGGTTAGGCAACTTTCAATGATGTGGCCCCACTGGTGTGAGGACACTCCTGCCTGGTTCCCATCCCCTTGGTGATGTGGGCCTTCTGGTGACAGTCTTATCCTGGCTGAGTTCCTCACTCTTCTGTGAGGTAGGCCCTCTGCTGTGAGGTCAATCCTGCCTGACTTGCACACATCACCTTGGCGACGTGGGCCCTCTGTTGGCACATGGAACCTGCTGGGAGCCTCCTGCCCTCGGTGATGATGGCCCTCTAGCATCAGGCTCTAACTGCTGGGCTCCCCACGTTTTCTGATGTGAGCCCAGTGATGCCAGGACACTCCTGTCAGGTTCCCATCCCCATGGGGATGTGGGCTTTCTGCTCTGAGGTCCCAATGCCTGGGTTGCTCACAGTTTCATGATGTGGGCTCTCTGGTGTTAGTTAACTCCTGCCTGCATCCCATAGCTTCTGTGCTCTCGGCCGCCTGCTGGGAGGTTCCAAATGCTGGATTCCTCACTTTTTTTATTCTTTGGGCCCTCTGTTTTTAGGCTACTCCTACCTGCCTCACTCCCATCCCCTTTGTGATGTATGTCCTCTGATATGAGGCCACATGTGCTGGGTTCCTCACCTTTCGATGATGTGGTCCCACTGGTGGGAGGACAGTCCTGACTGGTTCCCATCCCCTTGGTGTTGTGGGCCCTCTGGTGAGAGTCTCATCCTGCCTCGGTTCCTCACCCTTCTGTGAGATAGGCCCTCTGCTGTGAGGTCACTACTGCCTGGCTGGTGCATGCCACCTTGTAGACGTGGGCCCTCTGTTGGCAGTTGGAACCTGCTGGGAGTCTCCTCCCCTCAGTTATGAGGGCCCCCTGGCATCAGGCCCTAACTGCTGGGCTCCTAACATTTTCTGATATGTGCTAAGTGGTGCAAAGCCACTCCTGCCAGGTTCCCATCCCAATGGGGATGTGGGCCTTCTGTTCTGAGGTCCCAACAGCTGGGCTGCTCACAGGTTCATGATGTGGGCCCTCTGCTGTGAGTTCACTGCGGCCTGGATCCCATAGCCTCGGTGCTCTGGGCCACTTGCTGGGAGGTTCCAACTGCTGGATTCCTCAACTTTTATATTCTATGGACCCTGTGTTGTGAGGCCAGTCCTGCCAGCCTCATTCCGAACCCCTTGGTGATGTGGTTCCTCTGGTTTGAGGACACATGTGCTGGGATCCTCACCTTTCGATGATGTTGTCCCACTGGTGTGGGGACACTCCTGCCTGGTTCCCATCCCCTTGGTGATGTGGGCCCTCTGGTGAGAGTCTGATCCTGGCTGTGTTCCTCACCCTTCTGTGAGGTGGGCCCTCTGCTGTGAGGTCACTCCTGCCAGGCTGGCACACATCGCCTTGGCGACGTTGGCCCTCTGGTGGCAGCTGGAGCCTGCTGGGAGCCTCCTCCTCTCGGTGATGAGTGCCCTCTAGCGTCAGGCCCTAACTTCTGAGCACCCCACGTTTTCTGATGTGAGCCCAGTGATGCCAGGACACTCCTGTCATGTTCCCATCACCATGGGGATGTGGGCCTTCTGCTCTGAGGTCCCAATGTCTGGGTTGCTCACAGTTTCATGATGTGGGCTGTCTGGTGTTAGTTCACTCTGGCCTGGTTCCTCTAGCCTCTGTGCTCTGGGCCGCCTGCTGGGAGGTTCCAACTGCTGGATTCCTCATCTTTCTTATTTTTGGGCCCTCTGTTATGAGGCTCCTCCTGCCTGCCTCACTCCCAGCCCCTTGGTGATGGGTGTCCTATGGTTTGAAGCCACATGTTCTGGGTTCCTCACCTTTAGATGATGTGGCCCTACTCATGTGAGGACACTCCTGCCTGGTTCCAATCCATTTGGTGATGTGGGCCCTCTGGTGCGAGTCTGATCCTGACTGGGTTCGTCACACTTCTCTGAGGTGGACCCTCTGCTGTGAGGTCATTCGTGCCTGGTTGGCACACATCGCCTTGGCGACGTCAGCCCTCTGGTGGCAGTTGGAGCCTGCTGGGAGCCTCCTTCCCTTGGTGATGAGGGTCCTCTGGCGCCAGGCCCTAACTGCTGGTCGCCCAAAATTTTCTGATACGTTCTCAGTGGTGCGAGGACACTCCTACCAGAATTCCATCCCCATGGGGATGTGGGCCTCCTGCTCTGAGGTCCCAATGGCTGGGTTGCTCAGTTTCATGACATGGGCCCTCTTCTGTGAGTTCACTGTGGCCTGGATCCCATAGCCTCGGTGCTCTGGGCCGCCTGCTGGGAGGTTCCAACTGCTGGATTCCTCACTTTTTTATTCTATGTGCCCAGTGTTGTGAGGCTACTCCTGCCTGCCTCACTCCGAGGTCCTTGGTGATGTGGGTCCTCTGGTTTGAGGACACATGTGCTGAGTACCTCAGCTTTCGATGATGTGGCCCCACTGATGTGAAGACACTCCTGCCTGGTTCCCATCCCCTTGGTGATGTGGGCCCTCTGGTGAGAGTCTGATGTTGGCTGGGTTTCTCACCCTTCTGTGAGGTGGGACCTCTGCTGTGAGGTAACTCCTGCCTGGCATGCTAACGTTGCCTTGGCAATGTGAGCCCTCAGGTGGCAGTTGGAGCCTGCTGGGAATCTCCTCCCCTCAGTTATGAGAGCTCTGGATAAAACACATATGCCCTTTTTTGCCAAGTGCATTATTTTCCAAGTTCTGTCTCTTTTCCTATGCTTTAAGAGCTACTCCCGTGTACGTTTTGAAATCAATTTCCAGCAATTCTGCCCTGCATTCAAGTCCTCTTCGCAGCCTTACTTCAGCATAATTTTGGATGATAGCTGTCATTTATAACTCCGAAGGTTTCTGAATTACAGTGCCCCTGAGCTCCTTTCTTCAACTCGCTTTCTTGTGAGCTGGCCGCAACACCGCAGGATCTCCTCAGGCCCTAATTTAGTTCCAGCATGGCACGCGGAGCCTTTGGTTAATTCCTCTTCCTGGTGGGAAATGAGAGTTAAATTTGCCCGTCCGGACACCTCCACCTAGTCTCTCATTGGTTCTCCCTATTCCTGTTCATTTTCCACAGAAATTGCAAACTGGGCCAAACAGGAGGTTAAAGGCACTGACTCTCCAAGTGGGGAGAGTGTTAGTAAAGCGTCTGGAATGTTGCACCCGAGTACCAGGGGACGAAAACTGAGACACATTTGAACACGTTTTCCGATCACACGGTGGATCATACTCTGGGTTCCACATACATGTTTTAGATGAAGGAAGAATCCCTTAAACAGGGAGAGTTGAGACCCATGGAATGGGTACCATGCAATATGACTTCAAAGGGTCTGCATTTGCTCACCGAACCTCACCAATCCTATCACTGCTGCGTTTATGCCGCTGTACACACGCTTGATTCTCTTTCGGAGACATATAAATCCATAGGTTTTAAGATTCTTACTAGTCAGGTATATTCTTAGGCGTTTAATATGGGGTGTTGAGTCCACTTCGTTGAGCAAGGAGTAGCTCTTGTCTATTACATATTTGGCTTATGGAACGGTATCTGTGCTAATTTCAATCTCTGGTTTTATGCAGCACCCCAACTCACCCGTCCCCTTAAGCAAGCATAAGTTGGTTTTCTACATTTGACACCCTGTTCTGTTTTGTAATTCAGTTCTTGTGTAGCCAAGTTTACATTCCGTGTATTAGTGATATCTTATGATGTTTCTTTTTCTGTGTGACTAATTTCACTTAGAATCATCGTACCTGAATCCACTCATTATGCTGCTACGGGCCTGATGACATAGATTTCATTGCTGAGTGATATTGCATTGTACATAAGTACCACAACTTCTTTATCCATTTTTCGCTTTCTGTGATATTCAACTTGTTCGGTAAACGAGGTTCTTGTAAACAGAGCCGTCCCAAACTTTGGGGTGGCTGTGTCTTTTTGATTTTAATTTCCCTAAGCTATAGGACCATAAGTGGAAGTGCCCTAGGCTCTGTTGCTTTGTTTTTTGGATGTTTCAGGAAACACCATACACTTCTCCAGAGTGGCTGCTGGCAATTTACATCCCGCCCATCAGCATAACAAGGCTCCCAGTTCTCCATGGCCTGTCCTGCCTTTCTGGATTTTACACTTTTTTCAGATGGCCCTTTTGACCGGGAGGCAGTGAGACTTCATTGTAGTGCAGATTTCCTTTGCAAGCTTGCTTGGTTGGCCAAAAAGTGCGTATGCGTTTTTTCCTGAATATATTCAGGAAAAAACGCATACGCCCTTTTTGGCCAAGTGCATCATTGTGGACGTTCTGCCTCTTTTCCTATGCTTTACATGCAATTCCAGTGTACCTCCAGAAATCGGTTTCCTGCAATTCTGCCCCGCTTTCAACTCCTCTTGGCAGCCTTACTTCAATATATTTTTGGAAGATAGCTGTCATTTATAACTCTGCAGGTTTGTGAATTACAGTGCCCCTGAGCTCCTTTCTTCAACTCGCTTTCTTGTGAGCTGGCCGCAACACCGCAGGATTGCTTCAGGCCCTAGTTTGGTTCCGGCACGGCATGCTGAGCCTTTGGTTAATTCCTCTTCCTGGTGGGAAATGAGAGTTAAATTTGCCCGTCCGGATACCTCCACCTAGTCTCTCATTGGTTCTCCCTATTCCTGTTCATTTTCCACAGAAATTGCAAACTGGGCCAAACAGGAGGTTAAAGGCACTGACTCTCCAAGTGGGGAGAGTGTTAGTAAAGCGTCTGGAATGTTGCACCCGAGTACCAGGGAACGAAAACTGAGACACATTTGAACACGTTTCCCGATCACACGGTGGATCATACTCTGGGTTCCACATGCATGTTTTAGCTGAAGGAAGAATCCCTTAAACCTGGAGAGTTGAGACCCATGGAATGGGTACCATGCAATATGACTTCAAAGGGTCTGCATTTGCTCACCGAACCTCAGCAATCCTATCACTGCTGCGTTTATGCCGCTGTACACACGCTTGATTCTCTTTCGGAGACATATAAATCCATAGGTTTTAAGATTCTTACTAGTCAGGTATATTCTTAGGCGTTTAATATGGAGTGTTGAGTCCATTTCGTTGAGCAAGGAGTAGCTCTTGTGTATTACATATTTGGCTTATGGAACGGTATCTGTGCTCATTTCAATCTCTGGTTTTATGCAGCACCCCAACTCACCCGTCCCCTTAAGCAAGCATAAGTTGGTTTTCTACATTTGACACCCTGTTCTGTTTTGTAATTCAGTTCTTGTGTAGCCAAGTTTACATTCCGTGTATTAGTGATATCTTATGATGTTTCTTTTTCTGTGTGACTAATTTCACTTAGAATCATCGTACCTGAATCCACTCATTATGCTGCTACGGGCCTGATGACATAGATTTCATTGATGAGTGATATTGCATTGTACGTAAGTACCACAATTTCTTTATCCATTTTTCGCTTTCTGTGATATTCAACTTGTACCATAAACTAGGTTCTTGTAAACAGAGCCGTCCCAAACTTTGGGGTGGCTGTGTCTTTTGATTTTAATTTCCCTAAGCTATAGGACCATAAGTGGAAGTGCCCTAGGCTCTGTTGCTTTGTTTTTTGGATGTTTCAGGAAACACCATACACTTCTCCAGAGTGGCTGCTAGCAATTTACATCCCGCCCATCAGCATAACTAGGCTCCCAGTTCTCCATGGCCTGTCCTGCCTTTCTGGATTTTACACTTTTATCAGATGGCCCTTTTGACCGGGGGACAGTGAGACTTCATTGTAGTGCAGATTTCCTTTGCAAGCTTGCTTGGTTGGCCAAAAAGGGCGTATGCGTTTTTCCCTGAATATATTCAGGGAAAAACGCATACGCCCTTTTTGACCAAGTGTATCATTGTGGACGTTCTGCCTCTTTTCCTATGCTTTACATGCAATTCCAGTCTACCTCCTGAAATCGGTTCCCTGCAATTCTGCCCCCCTTTCAACTCCTCTTGGCAGCCTTACTTCAATATATTTTTGGAAGATAGCTGTCCTTTATAACTCTGCAGGTTTGTGAATTACAGTGCCCCTGAGCTCCTTTCTTCAACTCGCTTTCTTGTGAGCTGGCCGCAACACCGCAGGATTGCTTCTGGTCCTAGTGTGGTTCCGGCATGGCACGCTGCGCCTTTGGTTAATTCCTCTTCCTGGTTGGAAATGAGAGTTAAATTTGCCCGTCTGGACACCTCCACCTAGTCTCTCATTGTTTCTCCCTATTCCTGTTCATTTTCCACAGAAATTGCAAACTGGGCCAAACAGGAGGTTAAAGGCACTGACTCTCCAAGTGGGGAGAGTGTTAGTAAAGTGTCTGGAATGTTGCACCCGAGTACCAGGAAACGAAAATTGAGACACATTTGAACACGTTTTCCGATCACACGGTGGATCATACTCTGGGTTCCACATGCATGTTTTAGCTGAAGGAAGAATCCCTTAAACAGGGAGAGTTGAGACCCATGGAATGGGTACCATGCAATATGACTTCAAAGGGTCTGCATTTGCTCACTGAACCTCAGCAATCCTATCACTGCTGCGTTTATGCCACTGTACACACGCTTGATTCTCTTTCGGAGACATATAAATCCATAGGTTTTAAGATTCTTACTAGTCAGGTAGATTCTTACTAGTCAGGTATATTCTTAGGCGTTTAATATGGAGTGTTGAGTCCACTTCGTTGAGCAAGGAGTAGCTCTTGTCTATTACATATTTGGCTTATGGAACGGTATCTGTGCTCATTTCAATCTCTGGTTTTATGCAGCACCCCAACTCACCCGTCCCCTTAAGCAAGCATAAGTTGGTTTTCTACATTTGACACCCTGTTCTGTTTTGTAATTCAGTTCTTGTGTAGCCAAGTTTACATTTTGTGTATTAGTGATATCTTATGATGTTTCTTTTTCTGTGTGACTTATTTCACTTAGAATCATCGTACCTGAATCCACTCATTATGCTGCTACGGGCCTGATGACATAGATTTCATTGCTGAGTGATATTGCATTGTACGTAAGTACCACAATTTCTTTATCCATTTTACGCTTTCTGTGATATTCAACTTGTACCGTAAACTAGGTTCTTGTAAACAGAGCCGTCCCAAACTTTGGGGTGGCTGTGTCTTTTTGATTTTAATTTCCCTAAGCTATAGGACCATAAGTGGAAGTGCCCTAGGCTCTGTTGCTTTGTTTTTTGGATGTTTCAGGAAACACCATACACTTCTCCAGAGTGGCTGCTGGCAATTTACATCACGCCCATCAGCATAACTAGGCTCCCAGTTCTCCATGGCCTGTCCTGCCTTTCTGGATTTTACACTTTTTTCAGATGGCCCTTTTGACCGGGGGACAGTGAGACTTCATTGTAGTGCAGATTTCCTTTGCAAGCTTGCTTGGTTGGCCAAAAAGGGCGTATGCGTTTTTCCCTGAATATATTCAGGAAAAAACGCATACGCCCTTTTTGGCCAAGTGTATCATTGTGGACGTTCTGCCTCTTTTCCTATGCTTTACATGCAATTCCAGTCTACCTCCTGAAATCGGTTTCCTGCAATTCTGCCCCGCTTTCAACTCCTCTTGGCAGCCTTACTTCAATATATTTTTGGAAGATAGCTGTCATTTATAACTCTGCAGGTTTGTGAATTACAGTGCCCCTGAGCTCCTTTCTTCAACTCGCTTTCTTGTGAGCTGGCCGCAACACCACAGTATTGCTTCAGGCCCTAGTTTGGTTCCGGCACGGCATGCTGAGCCTTTGGTTAATTCCTCTTCCTGGTGGGAAATGAGAGTTAAATTTGCCCGTCCGGACACCTCCACCTAGTCTCTCATTGGTTCTCCCTATTCCTGTTCATTTTCCACAGAAATTGCAAACTAGGCCAAACAGGAGGTTAAAGGCACTGACTCTCCAAGTGGGGAGAGTGTTAGTAAAGCGTCTGGAATGTTGCACCCGAGTACCAGGGGACGAAAACTGAGACACATTTGAACACGTTTCCCGATCACATGGTTGATCATACTCTGGGTTCCACATGCATGTTTTAGCTGAAGGAAGAATCCATTAAACCTGGAGAGTTGAGACCCATGGAATGGGTACCATGCAATATGACTTCAAAGGGTCTGCATTTGCTCACCGAACCTCAGCAATCCTATCACTGCTGCGTTTATGCCTCTGTACACACGCTTGATTCTCTTTCGGAGACATATAAATCCATAGGTTTTAAGATTCTTACTAGTCAGGTAGATTCTTACTAGTCAGGTATATTCTTAGGCGTTTAATATGGGGTGTTGAGTCCACTTCGTTGAGCAAGGAGTAGCTCTTGTCTATTACATATTTGGCTTATGGAACGGTATCTGTGCTCATTTCAATCTCTGGTTTTATGCAGTACCCCAACTCACCTTTCCCCTTAAGCAAGCATAAGTTGGTTTTCTCCATTTGACACCCTGTTCTGTTTTGTAATTCAGTTCTTGTGAAGCCAAGTTTACATTCCGTGTAGTAGTGATATCTTATGATGTTTCTTTTTCTGTGTGACTTATTTCACTTAGAATCATCGTACCTGAATCCACTCATTATGCTGCTACGGGCCTGATGACATAGATTTCATTGCTGAGTGATATTGCATTGTACGTAAGTACCACAACTTCTTTATCCATTTTTCGCTTTCTGTGATATTGAACTTGTACCGTAAACGAGGTTCTTGTAAACAGAGCCGTCCCAAACTTTGGGGTGGCTGTGTCTTTTTGATTTTAATTTCCCTAAGCTATAGGACCATAAGTGGAAGTGCCCTAGGCTCTGTTGCTTTGTTTTTTGGATGTTTCAGGAAACACCATACACTTCTCCAGAGTGGCTGCTAGCAATTTACATCCCGCCCATCAGCATAACTAGGCTCCCAGTTCTCCATGGCCTGTCCTGCCTTTCTGGATTTTACACTTTTATCAGATGGCCCTTTTGACCGGGGGACAGTGAGACTTCATTGTAGTGCAGATTTCCTTTGCAAGCTTGCTTGGTTGGCCAAAAAGGGCGTATGCGTTTTTCCCTGAATATATTCAGGAAAAAACGCATACGCCCTTTTTGACCAAGTGTATCATTGTGGACGTTCTGCCTCTTTTCCTATGCTTTACATGCAATTCCAGTCTACCTCCTGAAATCGGTTCCCTGCAATTCTGCCCCCCTTTCAACTCCTCTTGGCAGCCTTACTTCAATATATTTTTGGAAGATAGCTGTCCTTTATAACTCTGCAGGTTTGTGAATTACAGTGCCCCTGAGCTCCTTTCTTCAACTCGCTTTCTTGTGAGCTGGCCGCAACACCGCAGGATTGCTTCTGGTCCTAGTGTGGTTCCGGCATGGCACGCTGCGCCTTTGGTTAATTCCTCTTCCTGGTTGGAAATGAGAGTTAAATTTGCCCGTCTGGACACCTCCACCTAGTCTCTCATTGGTTCTCCCTATTCCTGTTCATTTTCCACAGAAATTGCAAACTGGGCCAAACAGGAGGTTAAAGGCACTGACTCTCCAAGTGGGGAGAGTGTTAGTAAAGTGTCTGGAATGTTGCACCCGAGTACCAGGAAACGAAAATTGAGACACATTTGAACACGTTTTCCGATCACACGGTGGATCATACTCTGGGTTCCACATGCATGTTTTAGCTGAAGGAAGAATCCCTTAAACAGGGAGAGTTGAGACCCATGGAATGGGTACCATGCAATATGACTTCAAAGGGTCTGCATTTGCTCACCGAACCTCACCAGTCCTATCACTGCTGCGTTTATGCCGCTGTACACACGCTTGATTCTCTTTCGGAGACATATAAATCCATAGGTTTTAAGATTCTTACTAGTCATGTATATTCTTAGGCGTTTAATATGGGGTGTTGAGTCCACTTTGTTGAGCAAGGAGTAGCTCTTGTCTATTACATATTTGGCTTATGGAACGGTATCTGTGCTAATTTCAATCTCTGGTTTTATGCAGCACCCCAACTCACCTTTCCCCTTAAGCAAGCATAAGTTGGTTTTCTACATTTGACACCCTGTTCTGTTTTGTAATTCAGTTCTTGTGTAGCCAAGTTTACATTCCGTGTATTAGTGATATCTTATGATGTTTCTTTTTCTGTGTGACTTATTTCACTTAGAATCATCGTACCTGAATCCACTCATTATGCTGCTACGGGCCTGATGACATAGATTTCATTGCTGAATGATATTGCATTGTACGTTAGTACCACAACTTCTTTATCCATTTTTCGCTTTCGGTGATATTGAACTTGTACCGTAAACGAGGTTCTTGTAAACAGAGCCGTTCCAAACTTTGGGTTGGCTGTGTCTTTTTGATTTTAATTTCCCTAAGCTATAGGACCATAAGTGGAAGTGCCCTAGGCTCTGTTGCTTTGTTTTTTGGATGTTTCAGGAAACACCATACACTTCTCCAGAGTGGCTGCTGGCAATTTACATCGCGCCCATCAGCATAACAAGGCTCCCAGTTCTCCATGGCCTGTCCTGCGTTTCTGGATTTTACACTTTTTTCAGATGGCCCTTTTGACCGGGGGGCAGTGAGACTTCATTGTAGTGCAGATTTCCTTTGCAAGCTTGCTTGGTTGGCCAAAAAGGGCGTATGCGTTTTTTCCTGAATATATTCAGGAAAAAACGCATACGCCCTTTTTGGCCAAGTGCATCATTGTGGACGTTCTGCCTCTTTTCCTATGCTTTACATGCAATTCCAGTCTACCTCCTGAAATCGGTTTCCTGCAATTCTGCCCGCTTTCAACTCCTCTTGGCAGCCTTACTTCAATATATTTTTGGAAGATAGCTGTCATTTAAAACTCTGCAGGTTTGTGAATTACAGTGCCCCTGAGCTCCTTTCTTCAACTCGCTTTCTTGTGAGCTGGCTGCAACACCACAGGATTGCTTCAGGCCCTAGTTTGGTTCTGGCACGGCATGCTGAGCCTTTGGTTAATTCCTCTTCCTGGTGGGAAATGAGAGTTAAATTTGCCCGACCAGAAACCTCCACCTAGTCTCTCATTGGTTCTCCCTATTCCTGTTCATTTTCCACAGAAATTGCAAACTGGGCCAAACAGGAGGTTAAAGGCACTGACTCTCCAAGTGGGGAGAGTGTTAGTAAAGCGTCTGGAATGTTGCACCCGAGTACCAGGGGACGAAAACTGAGACACATTTGAACACGTTTCCCGATCACACGGTGGATCATACTCTGTGTTCCACAGGCATGTTTTAGCTGAAGGAAGAATCCCTTAAACATGGAGAGTTGAGACCCGTGGAATGGGTACCATGCAATATGACTTCAATGGGTCTGCATTTGCTCACCGAACCTCACCAGTCCTATCACTGCTGCGTTTATGCCGCTGTACACACGCTTGATTCTCTTTCGGAGACATATCAATCCATAGGTTTTAAGATTCTTCCTAGTCAGGTATATTCTTAGGCGTTTAATATGGGGTGTTGAGTCCACTTCGTTGAGCAAGGAGTAGCTCTTGTCTATTACATATTTGGCTTATGGAACGGTATCCGTGCTAATTTCAATCTCTGGTTTTATGCAACACCCCAACTCACCTTTCCCCTTAAGCAAGCATAAGTTGGTTTTCTACATTTGACACACTGTTCTGTTTTGTAATTCACTTCCTGTGTAGTCAAGTTTACATTCCGTGTAGTAGTGATATCTTATGATGTTTCTTTTTCTGTGTGACTTATTTCACTTAGAATCATCGTACCTGAATCCACTCATTATGCTGCTATGGGCCTGATGACATAGATTTCATTGCTGAGTGATATTGCATTGTACGTAAGTACCACAACTTCTTTATCCATTTATCGCTTTGTGTGATATTGAACTTGTACCGTAAACGAGGTTCTTGTAAACAGAGCCATCCCAATCTTTGGGGTGGCTGTGTCTTTTTGATTTTAATTTCCCTAAGCTATAGGACCATAAGTGGAAGTGCCCTAGGCTCTGTTGCTTTGTTTTTTGGATGTTTCAGGAAACACCATACACTTCTCCAGAGTGGCTGCTGGCAATTTACATCCCGCCCTTCAGCATAACAAGTGTCCCAGTTCTCCATGGCCTGTCCTGCGTTTCTGGATTTTACACTTTTTTCAGATGGCCCTTTTGACCGGGGGGCAGTGAGACTTCATTGTAGTGCAGATTTCCTTTGCAAGCTTGCTTGGTTGGCCAAAAAGGGCGTATGCGTTTTTTCGTGACTCATACGCCCTTTTTGGCCAAGTGCATCATTGTGGACTTCTGCCTCTTTTCCTATGCTTTACATGCAATTCCAGTCTACCTCCTGAAATCGGTTTCCTGCAATTCTGCCCGCTTTCAACTCCTCTTGGCACCTTACTTCAATATATTTTTGCAAGATAGCTGTCATTTATAACTCTGCAGGTTTGTGAATTACAGTGCCCCTGACCTCCTTTCTTCAAGTCGCTTTCTTGTGAGCTGGCCGCAACACCGCAGGATTGCTTCAGGCCCTAGTTTGGTTCCGGCACGGCATGCTGAGGCTTTGGTTAATTCCTCTTCCTGGTGGGAAATGAGAGATAAATTTGCCCGTCCAGACACCTCCACCTAGTCTCTCATTGGTTCTCCCTATTCCTGTTCATTTTCCACAGAAATTGCAAACTGGGCCAAACAGGAGGTTAAAGGCACTGACTCTCCAAGTGGGGAGAGTGTTAGTAAAGCGTCTGGAATGTTGAACCCGAGTACCTGGGGACGAAAACTGAGACACATTTGAACACGTTTCCCAATCACACGGTGGATTATTCTCTGGGTTCCACATGCATGTTTTAGCTGAAGGAAGAATCCCTTAAACCTGGAGAGTTGAGACCCATAGAATGGGTACCATGCAATATGACTTCAAAGGGTCTGCATTTGCTCACCGAACCTCAGCAATCCTATCACTGCTGTGTTTATGTCACTGTACAAACGCTTGATTCTCTTTCGGACACATATGAATCCATACGTTTTAAGTTTCTTACTAGTCAGGTATATTCTTAGGCCTTTAATATGGTGTGTTGAGTCCAGTTCGTTGAGCAAGGAGTAGCTCTTCTCTATTACGTATTTGGCTTAGGGATCGGTATCTGTGCTAATTTCAATCTCTGGTTTTATGCAGCACCCCAACTCACCTTTCCCCTTAAGCAAGCATAAGTTGGTTTTCTATATTTGAGACCCTGTTTTGCTTTGTAATTCAGTTCCTGTGTAGCCAAGTTTACATTCCATGTATTAGTGATACCTTATGATGTTTCTTTTTCTGTGTGACTTATTTCACTTAGAATCATCGTACCTGAATCCACTCATTATGCTGCTACGGGCCTGATGACATAGATTTCATTGCTGAGTGATATTGCATTGTACGTAAGTACCACAACTTCTTTATCCATTTTTCGCTTTGTGTGATATTGAACTTGTACCGTAAACGAGGTTCTTGTAAACAGAGCCGTCCCAAACTTTGGGGTGGCTGTGTCTTTTTTATTTTAATTTCCCTAAGCTATAGGACCATAAGTGGAAGTGCCCTAGGCTCTGTTGCTTTGTTTTTTGGATGTTTCAGGAAACACCATACACTTCTCCAGAGTGGCTGCTGGCAATTTACATCGCGCCCATCAGCATAACAAGGCTCCCAGTTCTCCATGGCCTGTCCTGCCTTTCTGGATTTTACACTTTTTTCAGATGGCCCTTTTGACCGGGGGGCAGTGAGACTTCATTGTAGTGCAGATTTCCTTTGCAAGCTTGCTTGGTTGGCCAAAAAGGGCGTATCTGTTTTTTCCTGAATATATTCAGGAAAAAACGCATACGCCCTTTTTGGCCAAGTGCATCATTGTGGACGTTCTGCCTCTTTTCCTATGCTTTACATGCAATTCCAGTCTACCTCCTGAAATCGGTTTCCTGCAATTCTGCCCGGCTTTCAACTCTTCTTGGCTGCCTTACTTCAATATATTTTTGGAAGACAGCTGTCATTTATAACTCTGCAGGTTTGTGAATTACAGTGCCCCTGAGCACCTTTCTTCAACTCGCTTTCTTGTGAGCTGGCCGCAACACCGCAGGATTGCTTCAGGCCCTAGTTTGGATCCGGCACGGCATGCTGAGCCTTTGGTTAATTCCTCTTCCTGGTGGGAAATGAGAGTTAAATTTGCCCGTCCAGACACCTCCACCTAATCTCTCATTGGTTCTCCCTATTCCTGTTCATTTTCCACAGAAATTGCAAACTGGGCCAAACAGGAGGTTAAAGGCACTGACTCTCCAAGTGGGAAGAGTGTTAGTAAAGCGTCTGGAATGTTGCACCCGAGTACCAGGGGACGAAAACTGAGACACATTTGAACACGTTTCCCGATCACACGGTGGATCATACTCTGGGTTCCACATGCATGTTTTAGCTGAAGGAAGAATCCCTTAAACATGGAGAGGTGAGACCCATGGAATGGGTACCATGCAATATGACTTCAAAGGGTCTGCATTTGCTCACCGAACCTCACCAGTCCTATCACTGCTGCGTTTATGCCGCTGTACACACGCTTGATTCTCTTTCGGAGACATATAAATCCATAGGTTTTAAGATTCTTACTAGTCATGTATATTCTTAGGTGTTTAATATGGGGTGTTGAGTCCATTTCGTTGAGCAAGGAGTAGCTCTTGTCTATTCCATATTTGGCTTAAGGAACTTTATCTGTGCTCATTTCAAACTCTGGTTTTATGCAACACCCCAACTCACCTTTCCCCTTAAGCAAGCATAAGTTGGTTTTCTAAATTTGAGACCCTGTTCTGTTTTGTAATCCAGTTCCTGTGTAGCCAAGTTTACATTCGGTGTATTAGTGACATCTTATGATGTTTCTTTTTCTGTGTGACTTATTTCAGTTAGAATCATCATACCTGAATCCACTCATTATTCTGCTACGGGCCTGATGACATAGATTTCATTGCTGAGTGATATTGCATTGTACGTAAGTACCACAACTTCTTTATCCATTTTCCACTTTCTGCGATATTGAACTTGTACCGTAAACGAGGTTCTTGTAAACAGAGCCCTCCCAAACTTTGCGGTGGCTGAGTCTTTTTGATTTTAATTTCCCTATGCTATAGGACCATAAGTGGAAGTGCCCTAGGCTCTTTTGCTTTGTTTTTTGGATGTTTCAGGAAACACCATACACTTCTCCCCAGTTGCTCTTTGCAATTTACATCCCGCCCATCAGCATAACAAGGCTCCTAGTTCTCCATGGCCTGTCCTGCCTTTCTGGATTTTACACTTTTTTCAGATGGCCCATTTGACCTGGGGGAAGTGAGACTTCATTGTAGTGCACATTTCCTTTGCAAGCTTGCTTGGTTGGCGAAAAAGGGCGTATGCGTTTTTTCCTGAATATATTCAGGAAAAAACGCATACGCCCTTTTTGGCCAAGTGCATCATTGTGGACGTTCTGCCTCTTTTCCTATGCTTTACATGCAATTCCAGTCTACATCCTGAAATCGGTTTCCTGCAATTCTGCCCTGCTTTCAACTCCTCTTGGCATCCTAATTCAATATATTTTTGGAAGATAGCTGTCATTTATAACTCTGCAGGTTTGTGAATTACAGTGCCCCTGAGCTCCTTTCTTCAACTCGCTTTCTTGTGAGCTGGCCGCAACACCGCAGGATTGCTTCAGGCCCTAGTTTGGTTCCGGCACGGCATGCTGAGCCTTTGGTTAATTCCTCTTCCTGGTGGGAAATGAGAGTTAAATTTGCCCGTCCGGACACCTCCACCTAGTCTCTCATTGGTTCTCCCTATTCCTGTTCATTTTCCACAGAAATTGCAAACTGGGCCAAACAGGAGGTTAAAGGCACTGACTCTCCAAGTGGGGAGAGTGTTAGTAAAGCGTCTGGAATGTTGCACCCGAGTACCAGGGGACGAAAACTGAGACACATTTGAACACGTTTCCCGATCACACGGTGGATCATACTCTGGGTTCCACATGCATGTTTTAGCTGAAGGAAGAATCCATTAAACCTGGAGAGTTGAGACCCATGGAATGGGTACTATGCAATATGACTTCAAAGGGTCTGCATTTGCTCACCGAACCTCAGCAATCCTATCACTGCTGCGTTTATGCCGCTGTACACACGCTTGATTCTCTTTCGGAGACATATAAATCCATAGGTTTTAAGATTCTTACTAGTCAGGTATATTCTTAGGCGTTTAATATGGAGTGTTGAGTCCACTTCGTTGAGCAAGGAGTAGCTCTTGTCTATTACATATTTGGCTTATGGAACGGTATCTGTGCTAATTTCAATCTCTGGTTTTATGCAGCACCCCAACTCACCCGTCCCCTTAAGCAAGCATAAGTTGGTTTTCTACATTTGACACCCTGTTCTGTTTTGTAATTCAGTTCTTGTGTAGCCAAGTTTACATTCCGTGTATTAGTGATATCTTATGATGTTTCTTTTTCTGTGTGACTAATTTCACTTAGAATCATCGTACCTGAATCCACTCATTATGCTGCTACGGGCCTGTTGACATAGATTTCATTGCTGAGTGATATTGCATTGTACATAAGTACCACAATTTCTTTATCCATTTTTCGCTTTCTGTAATATTGAACTTGTACCGTAAACGAGGTTCTTGTAAACAGAGGCGTCCCAAACTTTGGGGTGGCTGTGTCTTTTTGATTTTAATTTCCCTAAGCTATAGGACAATAAGTGGAAGTGCCCTAGGCTCTGTTGCTTTGTTTTTTGGATGTTTCAGGAAACACCATACACTTCTCCAGAGTGGCTGCTGGCAATTTACATCCCGCCCATCAGCATAACTAGGCTCCCAGTTCTCCATGGCCTGTCCTGCCTTTCTGGATTTTACACTTTTTTCAGATGGCCCTTTTGACCGGGGGGCAGTGAGACTTCATTGTAGTGCAGATTTCCTTTGCAAGCTTGCTTGGTTGGCCAAAAAGGGCGTATGCGTTTTTTCCTGACAGGAAAAAACGCATACGCCCTTTTTGGCCAAGTGCATCATTGTGGACGTTCTGCCTCTTTTCCTATGCTTTACATGCAATTCCAGTCTACATCCTGAAATCGGTTTCCTGCAATTCTGCCCTGCTTTCAACTCCTCTTGGCATCCTAATTCAATATATTTTTGGAAGATAGCTGTCATTTATAACTCTGCAGGTTTGTGAATTACAGTGCCCCTGAGCTCCTTTCTTCAACTCGCTTTCTTGTGAGCTGGCCGCAACACCGCAGGATTGCTTCAGGCCCTAGTTTGGTTCCGGCACGGCATGCTGAGCCTTTGGTTAATTCCTCTTCCTGGTGGGAAATGAGAGTTAAATTTGCCCGTCCGGACACCTCCACCTAGTCTCTCATTGGTTCTCCCTATTCCTGTTCATTTTCCACAGAAATTGCAAACTGGGCCAAACAGGAGGTTAAAGGCACTGACTCTCCAAGTGGGGAGAGTGTTAGTAAAGCGTCTGGAATGTTGCACCCGAGTACCAGGGGATGAAAACTGAGACACATTTGAACACGTTTCTCGATCACACGGTGGATCATACTCTGGGTTCCACATGCATGTTTTAGCTGAAGGAAGAATCCATTAAACCTGGAGAGTTGAGACCCATGGAATGGGTACCATGCAATATGACTTCAAAGGGTCTGCATTTGCTCACCGAACCTCAGCAATCCTATCACTGCTGCGTTTATGCCGCTGTACACACGCTTGATTCTCTTTCGGAGACATATAAATCCATAGGTTTTAAGATTCTTACTAGTCAGGTATATTCTTAGGGGTTTAATATGGAGTGTTGAGTCCACATCGTTGAGCAAGGAGTAGCTCTTGTCTATTACATATTTGGCTTATGGAACGGTATCTGTGCTCATTTCAATCTCTGGTTTTATGCAGCACCCCAACTCACCCGTCCCCTTAAGCAAGCATAAGTTGGTTTTCTACATTTGACACCCTGTTCTGTTTTGTAATTCAGTTCTTGTGTAGCCAAGTTTACATTCCGTGTATTAGTGATATCTTATGATGTTTCTTTTTCTGTGTGACTAATTTCACTTAGAATCATCGTACCTGAATCCACTCATTATGCTGCTATGGGCCTGTTGACATAGATTTCATTGCTGAGTGATATTGCATTGTACGTAAGTACCACAATTTCTTTATCCATTTTTCGCTTTCTGTGATAAAGAACTTGTACCGTAAACGAGGTTCTTGTAAACAGAGCCGTCCCAAACTTTGGGGTGGCTGTGTCTTTTTGATTTTAATTTCCCTAAGCTATAGGACAATAAGTGGAAGTGCCCTAGGCTCTGTTGCTTTGTTTTTTGGATGTTTCAGGAAACACCATACACTTCTCCAGAGTGGCTGCTGGCAATTTACATCCCGCCCATCAGCATAACTAGGCTCCCAGTTCTCCATGGCCTGTCCTGCCTTTCTGGATTTTACACTTTTTTCAGATAGCCCTTTTGACCGGGGGGCAGTGAGACTTCATTGTAGTGCAGATTTCCTTTGCAAGCTTGCTTGGTTGGCCAAAAAGGGCGTATGCGTTTTTTCCTGAATATATTCAGGAAAAAACGCATACGCCCTTTTTGGCCAAGTGCATCATTGTGGACGTTCTGCCTCTTTTCCTATGCTTTACATGCAATTCCAGTCTACCTCCTGAAATCGGTTTCCTGCAATTCTGCCCTGCTTTCAACTCCTCTTGGCAGCCTTACTTCAATATATTTTTGGAAGATAGCTGTCCTTTATAACTCTGCAGGTTTGTGAATTACAGTGCCCCTGAGCTCCTTTCTTCAACTCGCTTTCTTGTGAGCTGGCCGCAACACCGCAGGATTGCTTCAGGCCCTAGTTTGGTTCCGGCACGGCATGCTGAGCCTTTGGTTAATTCCTCTTCCTGGTGGGAAATGAGAGTTAAATTGGCCCGTCCGGACACCTCCACCTAATCTCTCATTGGTTCTCCCTATTCCTGTTCATCTTCCGCAGAAATTGCTAACTGGGCCAAACAGGAGGTTAAAGGCACTGACTCTCCAAGTGGGGAGAGTGTTAGTAAAGCGTCTGGAATGTTGCACCCGAGTACCAGGGGACGAAAACTGAGACACATTTGAACACGTTTTCCGACCACATGGTGGATCATACTCTGGGTTCCACATGCATGTTTTAGCTGAAGGAAGAATCCCTTAAACATGGAGAGTTGAGACCCATGGAATGGGTACCATGCAATATGACTTCAAAGGGTCTGCATTTGCTCACCGAACCTCAGCAATCCTATCACTGCTGCGTTTATGCCGCTGTACACACGCTTGATTCTCTTTCGGAGACATATAAATCCATAGGTTTTAAGATTCTTACTAGTCAGGTATATTCTTAGGGGTTTAATATGGAGTGTTGAGTCCACATCGTTGAGCAAGGAGTAGCTCTTGTCTATTACATATTTGGCTTATGGAACGGTATCTGTGCTCATTTCAATCTCTGGTTTTATGCAGCACCCCAACTCACCCGTCCCCTTAAGCAAGCATAAGTTGGTTTTCTACATTTGACACCCTGTTCTGTTTTGTAATTCAGTTCTTGTGTAGCCAAGTTTACATTCCGTGTATTAGTGATATCTTATGATGTTTCTTTTTCTGTGTGACTAATTTCACTTAGAATCATCGTACCTGAATCCACTCATTATGCTGCTATGGGCCTGTTGACATAGATTTCATTGCTGAGTGATATTGCATTGTACGTAAGTACCACAATTTCTTTATCCATTTTTCGCTTTCTGTGATAAAGAACTTGTACCGTAAACGAGGTTCTTGTAAACAGAGCCGTCCCAAACTTTGGGGTGGCTGTGTCTTTTTGATTTTAATTTCCCTAAGCTATAGGACAATAAGTGGAAGTGCCCTAGGCTCTGTTGCTTTGTTTTTTGGATGTTTCAGGAAACACCATACACTTCTCCAGAGTGGCTGCTGGCAATTTACATCCCGCCCATCAGCATAACTAGGCTCCCAGTTCTCCATGGCCTGTCCTGCCTTTCTGGATTTTACACTTTTTTCAGATAGCCCTTTTGACCGGGGGGCAGTGAGACTTCATTGTAGTGCAGATTTCCTTTGCAAGCTTGCTTGGTTGGCCAAAAAGGGCGTATGCGTTTTTTCCTGAATATATTCAGGAAAAAACGCATACGCCCTTTTTGGCCAAGTGCATCATTGTGGACGTTCTGCCTCTTTTCCTATGCTTTACATGCAATTCCAGTCTACCTCCTGAAATCGGTTTCCTGCAATTCTGCCCCCCTTTCAACTCCTCTTGGCAGCCTTACTTCAATATATTTTTGGAAGATAGCTGTCCTTTATAACTCTGCAGGTTTGTGAATTACAGTGCCCCTGAGCTCCTTTCTTCAACTCGCTTTCTTGTGAGCTGGCCGCAACACCGCAGGATTGCTTCTGGTCCTAGTGTGGTTCCGGCATGGCACGCTGAGCCTTTGGTTAATTCCTCTTCCTGGTTGGAAATGAGAGTTAAATTTGCCCGTCCAGACACCTCCAGCTAGTCTCTCATTGGTTCTCCCTATTCCTGTTCATCTTCCGCAGAAATTGCAAACTGGGCCAAACAGGAGGTTAAAGGCACTGACTCTCCACGTCGGGAGAGTGTTAGTAAAGCGTCTGGAATGTTGCACCCGAGTACCAGGGGACGAGAACTGAGACATATTGGAACATGTCTCCCGATCACACGGTTGATCATACTCTTGGTTACACGTGCCTGTTTTACCTGAAGGCAGAATCCCTTAAACCTGGAGAGTTGAGACCCGTGGAATGGGTACCATGCAATATGACTTCAAAGGGTCTTCATTTGCTCACCGAACGTATCCAATCCTATCACTGCTGCGTTTATGCCCCTGTACACACGCTTGATTTTCTTTCAGACACATAGCAATCCATAGGTTTTAAGATACTTACTAGTCAGGTACATTCTTAGGCGTTTAATATGGGGTGTTGAGTCCATTTCGTTGAGCAAGGAGTAGTTCTTGTCTATTCCATATTTGGCTTAAGGAACTTTATCTGTGCTCATTTCAATCTCTGGTTTGATGCAGCACCCCAACTCACCTTTCCCCTTAAGCAAGCATAAGTTGGTTTTCTAAATTTGAGACCCTGTTCTGTTTTGTAATCCAGTTCCTGTGTAGCCAAGTTTACATTCCGTGTATTAGTGATATCTTATGATGTTTCTTTTTCTGTGTGACTTATTTCAGTTAGAATCATCATACCTGAATCCACTCATTATGCTGCTACGGGCCTGATGACATAGATTTCATTGCTGAGTGATATTGCATTGTACGTAAGTACCACAACTTCTTTATCCATTTTTCACTTTCTGCGATATTGAACTTGTACCGTAAACGAGGTTCTTGTAAACAGAGCCGTCCCAAACTTTGGGGTGGCTGTGTCTTTTTGATTTTAATTTCCCTAAGCTATAGGACCATAAGTGGAAGTGCCCTAGGCTCTGTTGCTTTGTTTTTTAGATGTTTAAGGAAACACCATACACCTCTCCCGAGTGGCTGTTGGCAATTTACATCCCGCCCATCAGCATAACAAGGCTCCCAGTTCTCCATGGCCTGTCCTGCCTTTCTGGATTTTACACTTTTTTCAGATGGCCCTTTTGACCGGGGGGAAGTGAGACTTCATTGTAGTGCAGATTTCCTTTGCAAGCTTGCTTGGTTAGCCAAAAAGGGCGTATGCGTTTTTTCCTGAATATATTCAGGAAAAAACGCATACGCCCTTTTTGGCCAAGTGCATCATTGTGGACGTTCTGCCTCTTTTCCTATGCTTTAAATGCAATTCCAGTCTACCTCCTGAAATCGGTTTCCTGCAATTCTGCCCCGCTTTCAAGTCCTCTTGGCAGCCTTACTTCAGTATATTTTTGGACGATAGCTGTCATTTATAACTCTGCAGGTTTGTGAATTACAGTGCCCCTGAGCTCCTTTCTTCAACTCGCTTTCTTGTGAGCTGGCCGCAACACCGCAGGATTGCTTCAGGCCCTAATCTGGTTCCGGCACGGCACGCTGAGCCTTTGGTTAATTCCTCTTCCTGGTGGGAAATGAGAGTTAAATTTGCCCGTCCAGACACCTCCAGCTAGTCTCTCATTGGTTCTCCCTATTCCTGTTCATCTTCCGCAGAAATTGCAAACTGGGCCAAACAGGAGGTTAAAGGCACTGACTCTCCACGTCTGGAGAGTGTTAGTAAAGCGTCTGGAATGTTGCACCCGAGTACCAGGGGACGAGAACTGAGACATATTGGAACACGTCTCCCGATCACACGGTTGATCATACTCTGGGTTACACGTGTGTGTTTTACCTGAAGGCAGAATCCCTTAAACCTGGAGAGTTGAGACCCGTGGAATGGGTACCATGCAATATGACTTCAAAAGGTCTTCATTTGCTCACCGAACGTATCCAATCCTATCACTGCTGCGTTTATGCCCCTGTACACACGCTTGATTTTCTTTCAGACACATAGCAATCCATAGGTTTTAAGATACTTACTAGTCAGGTACATTCTTAGGCGTTTAATATGGGGTGTTGAGTCCATTTCGTTGAGCAAGGAGTAGTTCTTGTCTATTCCATATTTGGCTTAAGGAACTTTATCTGTGCTCATTTCAATCTCTGGTTTGATGCAGCACCCCAACTCACCTTTCCCCTTAAGCAAGCATAAGTTGGTTTTCTAAATTTGAGACCCTGTTCTGTTTTGTAATCCAGTTCCTGTGTAGCCAAGTTTACATTCCGTGTATTAGTGATATCTTATGATGTTTCTTTTTCTGTGTGACTTATTTCAGTTAGAATCATCATACCTGAATCCACTCATTATGCTGCTACGGGCCTGATGACATAGATTTCATTGCTGAGTGATATTGCATTGTACGTAAGTACCACAACTTCTTTATCCATTTTTCACTTTCTGCGATATTGAACTTGTACCGTAAACGAGGTTCTTGTAAACAGAGCCGTCCCAAACTTTGGGGTGGCTGTGTCTTTTTGATTTTAATTTCCCTAAGCTATAGGACCATAAGTGGAAGTGCCCTAGGCTCTGTTGCTTTGTTTTTTAGATGTTTAAGGAAACACCATACACCTCTCCCGAGTGGCTGTTGGCAATTTACATCCCGCCCATCAGCATAACAAGGCTCCCAGTTCTCCATGGCCTGTCCTGCCTTTCTGGATTCTACACTTTTTTCAGATGGCCCTTTTGACCGGGGAGAAGTGAGACTTCATTGTAGTGCAGATTTCCTTTGCAAGCTTGCTTGGTTAGCCAAAAAGGGCGTATGCGTTTTTTCCTGAATATATTCAGGAAAAAACGCATACGCCCTTTTTGGCCAAGTGCATCATTGTGGACGTTCTGCCTCTTTTCCTATGCTTTAAATGCAATTCCAGTCTACCTCCTGAAATCGGTTTCCTGCAATTCTGCCCCGCTTTCAAGTCCTCTTGGCAGCCTTACTTCAGTATATTTTTGGACGATAGCTGTCATTTATAACTCTGCAGGTTTGTGAATTACAGTGCCCCTGAGCTCCTTTCTTCAACTCGCTTTCTTGTGAGCTGGCCGCAACACCGCAGGATTGCTTCAGGCCCTAATCTGGTTCCGGCACGGCACGCTGAGCCTTTGGTTAATTCCTCTTCCTGGTGGGAAATGAGAGTTAAATTTGCCCGTCCAGACACCTCCAGCTAGTCTCTCATTGGTTCTCCCTATTCCTGTTCATCTTCCGCAGAAATTGCAAACTGGGCCAAACAGGAGGTTAAAGGCACTGACTCTCCACGTCTGGAGAGTGTTAGTAAAGCGTCTGGAATGTTGCACCCGAGTACCAGGGGACGAGAACTGAGACATATTGGAACACGTCTCCCGATCACACGGTTGATCATACTCTGGGTTACACGTGTATGTTTTACCTGAAGGCAGAATCCCTTAAACCTGGAGAGTTGAGACCCGTGGAATGGGTACCATGCAATATGACTTCAAAGGGTCTTCATTTGCTCACCGAACGTATCCAATCCTATCACTGCTGCGTTTATGCCCCTGTACACACGCTTGATTTTCTTTCAGACACATAGCAATCCATAGGTTTTAAGATACTTACTAGTCAGGTACATTCTTAGGCGTTTAATATGGGGTGTTGAGTCCATTTCGTTGAGCAAGGAGTAGTTCTTGTCTATTCCATATTTGGCTTAAGGAACTTTATCTGTGCTCATTTCAATCTCTGGTTTGATGCAGCACCCCAACTCACCTTTCCCCTTAAGCAAGCATAAGTTGGTTTTCTAAATTTGAGACCCTGTTCTGTTTTGTAATCCAGTTCCTGTGTAGCCAAGTTTACATTCCGTGTATTAGTGATATCTTATGATGTTTCTTTTTCTGTGTGACTTATTTCAGTTAGAATCATCATACCTGAATCCACTCATTATGCTGCTACGGGCCTGATGACATAGATTTCATTGCTGAGTGATATTGCATTGTACGTAAGTACCACAACTTCTTTATCCATTTTTCACTTTCTGCGATATTGAACTTGTACCGTAAACGAGGTTCTTGTAAACAGAGCCGTCCCAAACTTTGGGGTGGCTGTGTCTTTTTGATTTTAATTTCCCCAAGCTATAGGACCATAAGTGGAAGTGCCCTAGGCTCTGTTGCTTTGTTTTTTAGATGTTTCAGGAAACTCCATACACCTCTCCCGAGTGGCTGTTGGCAATTTACATCCCGCCCATCAGCATAACAAGGCTCCCAGTTCTCCATGGCCTGTCCTGCCTTTCTGGATTTTACACTTTTTTCAGATGGCCCTTTTGACCGGGGGGAAGTGAGACTTCATTGTAGTGCAGATTTCCTTTGCAAGCTTGCTTGGTTGGCCAAAAAGGGCGTATGCGTTTTTTCCTGAATATATTCAGGAAAAAACGCATACGCCCTTTTTGGCCAAGTGCATCATTGTGGACGTTCTGCCTCTTTTCCTATGCTTTACATGCAATTCCAGTCTACCTCCTGAAATCGGTTTCCTGCAATTCTGCCCTGCTTTCAAGTCCTCTTGGCAGCCTTACTTCAGTATATTTTTGGACGATAGCTGTCATTTATAACTCTGCAGGTTTGTGAATTACAGTGCCCCTGAGCTCCTTTCTTCAACTCGCTTTCTTGTGAGCTGGCCGCAACACCGCAGGATTGCTTCAGGCCCTAATCTGGTTCCGGCTCGGCACGCTGAGCCTTTGGTTAATTCCTCTTCCTGGTGGGAAATGAGAGTTAAATTTGCCCGTCCAGACACCTCCAGCTAGTCTCTCATTGGTTCTCCCTATTCCTGTTCATCTTCCGCAGAAATTGCAAACTGGGCCAAACAGGAGGTTAAAGGCACTGACTCTCCAAGTCGGGAGAGTGTTAGTAAAGCGTCTGGAATGTTGCACCCGAGTACCAGGGGACGAGAACTGAGACATATTGGAACACGTCTCCCGATCACATGGTTGATCATACTCTGGGTTCCACGTGCATGTTTTAGCTGAAGGAAGAATCCCTTAAACCTGGAGAGTTGAGACCCGTGGAATGGGTACCATTCAATATGACTTCAAAGGGTCTTCATTTGCTCACCGAACCTCTCCAATCCTATCACTGCTGCGTTTATGCCCCTGTACACACGCTTGATTTTCTTTCAGAGACATAGCAATCCATAGGTTTTAAGATACTTACTAGTCAGGTACATTCTTAGGCGTTTAATATGGGGTGTTGAGTCCATTTCGTTGAGCAAGGAGTAGTTCTTGTCTATTCTATATTTGGCTTAAGGAACTTTATCTGTGTTCATTTAAATCTCTGGTTTTATGCAGCACCCCAACTCACCTTTCCCCTTAAGCAAGCATAAGTTGGTTTTCTAAATTTGAGACCCTGTTCTGTTTTGTAATCCAGTTCCTGTGTAGCCAAGTTTATATCCCGTGTATTAGTGATATCTTATGATTTTTTTTTTTCTGTGTGACTTATTTCAGTTAGAATCATCATACCTGAATCCACTCATTATGCTGCTACGGGCCTGATGACATAGATTTCATTGCTGAGTGATATTGCATTGTACGTAAGTACCACAACTTCTTTATCCATTTTTCACTTTCTGCGATATTGAACTTGTACCGTAAACGAGGTTCTTGTAAACAGAGCCATCCCAAACTTTGGGGTGGCTGTGTCTTTTTGATTTTAATTTCCCTAAGCTATAGGACCATAAGTGGCAGTGCCCTAGGCTCTGTTGCTTTGTTTTTTAGATGTTTCAGGAAACACCATACACTTCTCCAGAGTGGCTGCTGGCAATTTACATCCCGCCCATCAGCATAACAAGGCTCCCAGTTCTCCATGGCCTGTCCTGCCTTTCTGGATTTTACACTTTTTTCAGATGGCCCTTTTGACCGGGGGGAAGTGAGACTTCATTGTAGTGCAGATTTCCTTTGCAAGCTTGCTTGGTTGGCCAAAAAGGGCGTATGCGTTTTTTCCTGAATATATTCAGGAAAAAACGCATACGCCCTTTTTGGCCAAGTGCATCATTGTGGACGTTCTGCCTCTTTTCCTATGCTTTACATGCAATTTCAGTGTACCTCCTGAAATCGGTTTCCTGCAATTCTGCCCCGCTTTCAAGTCCTCTTGGCAGCCTTACTTCAGTATATTTTTGGAAGATAGCTGTCATTTATAACTCTGCAGGTTTGTGAATTACAGTGCCCCTGAGCTCCTTTCTTCAACTCGCTTTCTTGTGAGCTGGCCGCAACACCGCAGGATTGTTTCAGGCCCTAGTTTGGTTCCGGCACGGCATGCTGAGCCTTTGGTTAATTCCTCTTCCTGGTTGGAAATGAGAGTTAAATTGGCCCGTCCGGACACCTCCACCTAATCTCTCATTGGTTCTCCCTATTCCTGTTCATCTTCCGCAGAAATTGCTAACTGGGCCAAACAGGAGGTTAAAGGCACTGACTCTCCAAGTGGGGAGAGTGTTAGTAAAGCGTCTGGAATGTTGCACCCGAGTACCAGGGGACGAAAACTGAGACACATTTGAACACGTTTTCCGACCACATGGTGGATCATACTCTGGGTTCCACATGCATGTTTTAGCTGAAGGAAGAATCCCTTAAATATGGAGAGTTGAGACCCATGGAATGGGTACCATGCAATATGACTTCAAAGGGTCTGCATTTGCTCACCGAACCTCACCAATCCTATCACTGCTGCGTTTATGCCGCTGTACACACACTTGATTCTCTTTCGGAGACATATAAATCCATAGGTTTTAAGATTCTTACTAGTCAGGTAGATTCTTACTAGTCAGGTATATTCTTAGGCGTTTAATATGGGGTGTTGAGTCCACTTCGTTGAGCAAGGAGTAGCTCTTGTCTATTACATATTTGGCTTATGGAACGGTATCTGTGCTCATTTCAATCTCTGGTTTTATGCAGCACCCCAACTCACCCGTCCCCTTAAGCAAGCATAAGTTGGTTTTCTACATTTGACACCCTGTTCTGTTTTGTAATTCAGTTCTTGTGTAGCCAAGTTTACATTCCGTGTATTAGTGATATCTTATGATGTTTCTTTTTCTGTGTGACTAATTTCACTTAGAATCATCGTACCTGAATCCACTCATTATGCTGCTACGGGCCTGATGACATAGATTTCATTGCTGAGTGATATTGCATTGTACGTAAGTACCACAATTTCTTTATCCATTTTTCGCTTTCTGTGATAAAGAACTTGTACCGTAAACGAGGTTCTTGTAAACAGAGCCGTCCCAAACTTTGGGGTGGCTGTGTCTTTTTGATTTTAATTTCCCTAAGCTATAGGACCATAAGTGGAAGTGCCCTAGGCTCTGTTGCTTTGTTTTTTGGATGTTTCAGGAAACACCATACACTTCTCCAGAGTGGCTGCTGGCAATTTACATCCCGCCCATCAGCATAACTAGGCTCCCAGTTCTCCATGGCCTGTCCTGCCTTTCTGGATTTTACACTTTTTTCAGATGGCCCTTTTGACCGGGGGGCAGTGAGACTTCATTGTAGTGCAGATTTCCTTTGCAAGCTTGCTTGGTTGGCCAAAAAGTGCGTATGCGTTTTTTCCTGAATATATTCAGGAAAAAACGCATACGCCCTTTTTTGCCAAGTGCATCATTGTGGGCGTTCTGCCTCTTTTCCTATGCTTTACATGCAATTCCAGCCTACCTCCTGAAATCGGTTTCCTGCAATTCTGCCCTGCTTTCAACTCCTCTTGGCATCCTAATTCAATATATTTTTGGAAGATAGCTGTCATTTATAACTCTGCAGGTTTGTGAATTACAGTGCCCCTGAGCTCCTTTCTTCAACTCGCTTTCTTGTGAGCTGGCCGCAACACCGCAGGATTGCTTCAGGCCCTAATCTGGTTCCGGCACGGCACGCTGAGCCTTTGGTTAATTCCTCTTCCTGGTGGGAAATGAGAGTTAAATTTGCCCGTCCAGACACCTCCAGCTAGTCTCTCATTGGTTCTCCCTATTCCTGTTCATCTTCCGCAGAAATTGCAAACTGGGCCAAACAGGAGGTTAAAGGCACTGACTCTCCACGTCGGGAGAGTGTTAGTAAAGCGTCTGGAATGTTGCACCCGAGTACCAGGGGACGAGAACTGAGACATATTGGAACATGTCTCCCAATCACACGGTTGATCATACTCTGGGTTACACGTGCCTGTTTTACCTGAAGGCAGAATCCCTTAAACCTGGAGAGTTGAGACCCGTGGAATGGGTACCATGCAATATGACTTCAAAGGGTCTTCATTTGCTCACCGAACGTATCCAATCCTATCACTGCTGCGTTTATGCCCCTGTACACACGCTTGATTTTCTTTCAGACACATAGCAATCCATAGGTTTTAAGATACTTACTAGTCAGGTACATTCTTAGGCGTTTAATATGGGGTGTTGAGTCCATTTCGTTGAGCAAGGAGTAGTTCTTGTCTATTCCATATTTGGCTTAAGGAACTTTATCTGTGCTCATTTCAATCTCTGGTTTGATGCAGCACCCCAACTCACCTTTCCCCTTAAGCAAGCATAAGTTGGTTTTCTAAATTTGAGACCCTGTTCTGTTTTGTAATCCAGTTCCTGTGTAGCCAAGTTTACATTCCGTGTATTAGTGATATCTTATGATGTTTCTTTTTCTGTGTGACTTATTTCAGTTAGAATCATCATACCTGAATCCACTCATTATGCTGCTACGGGCCTGATGACATAGATTTCATTGCTGAGTGATATTGCATTGTACGTAAGTACCACAACTTCTTTATCCATTTTTCACTTTCTGCGATATTGAACTTGTACCGTAAACGAGGTTCTTGTAAACAGAGCCGTCCCAAACTTTGGGGTGGCTGTGTCTTTTTGATTTTAATTTCCCTAAGCTATAGGACCATAAGTGGAAGTGCCCTAGGCTCTGTTGCTTTGTTTTTTAGATGTTTAAGGAAACACCATACACCTCTCCCGAGTGGCTGTTGGCAATTTACATCCCGCCCATCAGCATAACAAGGCTCCCAGTTCTCCATGGCCTGTCCTGCCTTTCTGGATTCTACACTTTTTTCAGATGGCCCTTTTGACCGGGGGGAAGTGAGACTTCATTGTAGTGCAGATTTCCTTTGCAAGCTTGCTTGGTTGGCCAAAAAGGGCGTATGCGTTTTTTCCTGAATATATTCAGGAAAAAACGCATACGCCCTTTTTGGCCAAGTGCATCATTGTGGACGTTCTGCCTCTTTTCCTATGCTTTACATGCAATTCCAGTCTACCTCCTGAAATCGGTTTCCTGCAATTCTGCCCCGCTTTCAAGTCCTCTTGGCAGCCTTACTTCAGTATATTTTTGGACGATAGCTGTCATTTATAACTCTGCAGGTTTGTGAATTACAGTGCCCCTGAGCTCCTTTCTTCAACTCGCTTTCTTGTGAGCTGGCCGCAACACCGCAGGATTGCTTCAGGCCCTAATCTGGTTCCGGCTCGGCACGCTGAGCCTTTGGTTAATTCCTCTTCCTGGTGGGAAATGAGAGTTAAATTTGCCCGTCCAGACACCTCCAGCTAGTCTCTCATTGGTTCTCCCTATTCCTGTTCATCTTCCGCAGAAATTGCAAACTGGGCCAAACAGGAGGTTAAAGGCACTGACTCTCCAAGTCGGGAGAGTGTTAGTAAAGCGTCTGGAATGTTGCACCCGAGTACCAGGGGACGAGAACTGAGACATATTGGAACACGTCTCCCGATCACACGGTTGATCATACTCTGGGTTCCACGTGCATGTTTTAGCTGAAGGAAGAATCCCTTAAACCTGGAGAGTTGAGACCCGTGGAATGGGTACCATTCAATATGACTTCAAAGGGTCTTCATTTGCTCACCGAACCTCTCCAATCCTATCACTGCTGCGTTTATGCCCCTGTACACACGCTTGATTTTCTTTCAGAGACATAGCAATCCATAGGTTTTAAGATACTTACTAGTCAGGTACATTCTTAGGCGTTTAATATGGGGTGTTGAGTCCATTTCGTTGAGCAAGGAGTAGTTCTTGTCTATTCTATATTTGGCTTAAGGAACTTTATCTGTGTTCATTTAAATCTCTGGTTTTATGCAGCACCCCAACTCACCTTTCCCTTTAAGCAAGCATAAGTTGGTTTTCTAAATTTGAGACCCTGTTCTGTTTTGTAATCCAGTTCCTGTGTAGCCAAGTTTATATCCCGTGTATTAGTGATATCTTATGATTTTTTTTTTTCTGTGTGACTTATTTCAGTTAGAATCATCATACCTGAATCCACTCATTATGCTGCTACGGGCCTGATGACATAGATTTCATTGCTGAGTGATATTGCATTGTACGTAAGTACCACAACTTCTTTATCCATTTTTCACTTTCTGCGATATTGAACTTGTACCGTAAACGAGGTTCTTGTAAACAGAGCCATCCCAAACTTTGGGGTGGCTGTGTCTTTTTGATTTTAATTTCCCTAAGCTATAGGACCATAAGTGGAAGTGCCCTAGGCTCTGTTGCTTTGTTTTTTAGATGTTTCAGGAAACACCATACACTTCTCCAGAGTGGCTGCTGGCAATTTACATCCCGCCCATCAGCATAACAAGGCTCCCAGTTCTCCATGGCCTGTCCTGCCTTTCTGGATTTTACACTTTTTTCAGATGGCCCTTTTGACCGGGGGGAAGTGAGACTTCATTGTAGTGCAGATTTCCTTTGCAAGCTTGCTTGGTTGGCCAAAAAGGGCGTATGCGTTTTTTCCTGAATATATTCAGGAAAAAACGCATACACCCTTTTTGGCCAAGTGCATCATTGTGGACGTTCTGCCTCTTTTCCTATGCTTTACATGCAATTTCAGTGTACCTCCTGAAATCGGTTTCCTGCAATTCTGCCCCGCTTTCAAGTCCTCTTGGCAGCCTTACTTCAGTATATTTTTGGAAGATAGCTGTCATTTATAACTCTGCAGGTTTGTGAATTACAGTGCCCCTGAGCTCCTTTCTTCAACTCGCTTTCTTGTGAGCTGGCTGCAATACCGCAGGATTGTTTCAGGCCCTAGTTTGGTTCCGGCACGGCATGCTGAGCCTTTGGTTAATTCCTCTTCCTGGTTGGAAATGAGAGTTAAATTGGCCCGTCCGGACACCTCCACCTAATCTCTCATTGGTTCTCCCTATTCCTGTTCATCTTCCGCAGAAATTGCTAACTGGGCCAAACAGGAGGTTAAAGGCACTGACTCTCCAAGTGGGGAGAGTGTTAGTAAAGCGTCTGGAATGTTGCACCCGAGTACCAGGGGACGAAAACTGAGACACATTTGAACACGTTTTCCGACCACATGGTGGATCATACTCTGGGTTCCACATGCATGTTTTAGCTGAAGGAAGAATCCCTTAAATATGGAGAGTTGAGACCCATGGAATGGGTACCATGCAATATGACTTCAAAGGGTCTGCATTTGCTCACCGAACCTCACCAATCCTATCACTGCTGCGTTTATGCCGCTGTACACACACTTGATTCTCTTTCGGAGACATATAAATCCATAGGTTTTAAGATTCTTACTAGTCAGGTAGATTCTTACTAGTCAGGTATATTCTTAGGCGTTTAATATGGGGTGTTGAGTCCACTTCGTTGAGCAAGGAGTAGCTCTTGTCTATTACATATTTGGCTTATGGAACGGTATCTGTGCTCATTTCAATCTCTGGTTTTATGCAGCACCCCAACTCACCCGTCCCCTTAAGCAAGCATAAGTTGGTTTTCTACATTTGACACCCTGTTCTGTTTTGTAATTCAGTTCTTGTGTAGCCAAGTTTACATTCCGTGTATTAGTGATATCTTATGATGTTTCTTTTTCTGTGTGACTAATTTCACTTAGAATCATCGTACCTGAATCCACTCATTATGCTGCTACGGGCCTGATGACATAGATTTCATTGCTGAGTGATATTGCATTGTACGTAAGTACCACAATTTCTTTATCCATTTTTCGCTTTCTGTGATAAAGAACTTGTACCGTAAACGAGGTTCTTGTAAACAGAGCCGTCCCAAACTTTGGGGTGGCTGTGTCTTTTTGATTTTAATTTCCCTAAGCTATAGGACCATAAGTGGAAGTGCCCTAGGCTCTGTTGCTTTGTTTTTTGGATGTTTCAGGAAACACCATACACTTCTCCAGAGTGGCTGCTGGCAATTTACATCCCGCCCATCAGCATAACTAGGCTCCCAGTTCTCCATGGCCTGTCCTGCCTTTCTGGATTTTACACTTTTTTCAGATGGCCCTTTTGACCGGGGGGCAGTGAGACTTCATTGTAGTGCAGATTTCCTTTGCAAGCTTGCTTGGTTGGCCAAAAAGTGCGTATGCGTTTTTTCCTGAATATATTCAGGAAAAAACGCATACGCCCTTTTTTGCCAAGTGCATCATTGTGGGCGTTCTGCCTCTTTTCCTATGCTTTACATGCAATTCCAGCCTACCTCCTGAAATCGGTTTCCTGCAATTCTGCCCTGCTTTCAACTCCTCTTGGCATCCTAATTCAATATATTTTTGGAAGATAGCTGTCATTTATAACTCTGCAGGTTTGTGAATTACAGTGCCCCTGAGCTCCTTTCTTCAACTCGCTTTCTTGTGAGCTGGCCGCAACACCGCAGGATTGCTTCAGGCCCTAATCTGGTTCCGGCACGGCACGCTGAGCCTTTGGTTAATTCCTCTTCCTGGTGGGAAATGAGAGTTAAATTTGCCCGTCCAGACACCTCCAGCTAGTCTCTCATTGGTTCTCCCTATTCCTGTTCATCTTCCGCAGAAATTGCAAACTGGGCCAAACAGGAGGTTAAAGGCACTGACTCTCCACGTCGGGAGAGTGTTAGTAAAGCGTCTGGAATGTTGCACCCGAGTACCAGGGGACGAGAACTGAGACATATTGGAACATGTCTCCCAATCACACGGTTGATCATACTCTGGGTTACACGTGCCTGTTTTACCTGAAGGCAGAATCCCTTAAACCTGGAGAGTTGAGACCCGTGGAATGGGTACCATGCAATATGACTTCAAAGGGTCTTCATTTGCTCACCGAACGTATCCAATCCTATCACTGCTGCGTTTATGCCCCTGTACACACGCTTGATTTTCTTTCAGACACATAGCAATCCATAGGTTTTAAGATACTTACTAGTCAGGTACATTCTTAGGCGTTTAATATGGGGTGTTGAGTCCATTTCGTTGAGCAAGGAGTAGTTCTTGTCTATTCCATATTTGGCTTAAGGAACTTTATCTGTGCTCATTTCAATCTCTGGTTTGATGCAGCACCCCAACTCACCTTTCCCCTTAAGCAAGCATAAGTTGGTTTTCTAAATTTGAGACCCTGTTCTGTTTTGTAATCCAGTTCCTGTGTAGCCAAGTTTACATTCCGTGTATTAGTGATATCTTATGATGTTTCTTTTTCTGTGTGACTTATTTCAGTTAGAATCATCATACCTGAATCCACTCATTATGCTGCTACGGGCCTGATGACATAGATTTCATTGCTGAGTGATATTGCATTGTACGTAAGTACCACAACTTCTTTATCCATTTTTCACTTTCTGCGATATTGAACTTGTACCGTAAACGAGGTTCTTGTAAACAGAGCCGTCCCAAACTTTGGGGTGGCTGTGTCTTTTTGATTTTAATTTCCCTAAGCTATAGGACCATAAGTGGAAGTGCCCTAGGCTCTGTTGCTTTGTTTTTTAGATGTTTAAGGAAACACCATACACCTCTCCCGAGTGGCTGTTGGCAATTTACATCCCGCCCATCAGCATAACAAGGCTCCCAGTTCTCCATGGCCTGTCCTGCCTTTCTGGATTCTACACTTTTTTCAGATGGCCCTTTTGACCGGGGGGAAGTGAGACTTCATTGTAGTGCAGATTTCCTTTGCAAGCTTGCTTGGTTGGCCAAAAAGGGCGTATGCGTTTTTTCCTGAATATATTCAGGAAAAAACGCATACGCCCTTTTTGGCCAAGTGCATCATTGTGGACGTTCTGCCTCTTTTCCTATGCTTTACATGCAATTCCAGTCTACCTCCTGAAATCGGTTTCCTGCAATTCTGCCCCGCTTTCAAGTCCTCTTGGCAGCCTTACTTCAGTATATTTTTGGAAGATAGCTGTCATTTATAACTCTGCAGGTTTGTGAATTACAGTGCCCCTGAGCTCCTTTCTTCAACTCGCTTTCTTGTGAGCTGGCCGCAACACCGCAGGATTGCTTCAGGCCCTAATCTGGTTCCGGCACGGCACGCTGAGCCTTTGGTTAATTCCTCTTCCTGGTGGGAAATGAGAGTTAAATTTGCCCGTCCAGACACCTCCAGCTAGTCTCTCATTGGTTCTCCCTATTCCTGTTCATCTTCCGCAGAAATTGCAAACTGGGCCAAACAGGAGGTTAAAGGCACTGACTCTCCACGTCTGGAGAGTGTTAGTAAAGCGTCTGGAATGTTGCACCCGAGTACCAGGGGACGAGAACTGAGACATATTGGAACACGTCTCCCGATCACACGGTTGATCATACTCTGGGTTACACGTGTATGTTTTACCTGAAGGCAGAATCCCTTAAACCTGGAGAGTTGAGACCCGTGGAATGGGTACCATGCAATATGACTTCAAAGGGTCTTCATTTGCTCACCGAACGTATCCAATCCTATCACTGCTTCGTTTATGCCCCTGTACACACGCTTGATTTTCTTTCAGACACATAGCAATCCATAGGTTTTAAGATACTTACTAGTCAGGTACATTCTTAGGCGTTTAATATGGGGTGTTGAGTCCATTTCGTTGAGCAAGGAGTAGTTCTTGTCTATTCCATATTTGGCTTAAGGAACTTTATCTGTGCTCATTTCAATCTCTGGTTTGATGCAGCACCCCAACTCACCTTTCCCCTTAAGCAAGCATAAGTTGGTTTTCTAAATTTGAGACCCTGTTCTGTTTTGTAATCCAGTTCCTGTGTAGCCAAGTTTACATTCCGTGTATTAGTGATATCTTATGATGTTTCTTTTTCTGTGTGACTTATTTCAGTTAGAATCATCATACCTGAATCCACTCATTATGCTGCTACGGGCCTGATGACATAGATTTCATTGCTGAGTGATATTGCATTGTACGTAAGTACCACAACTTCTTTATCCATTTTTCACTTTCTGCGATATTGAACTTGTACCGTAAACAAGGTTCTTGTAAACAGAGCCGTCCCAAACTTTGGGGTGGCTGTGTCTTTTTGATTTTAATTTCCCTAAGCTATAGGACCATAAGTGGAAGTGCCCTAGGCTCTGTTGCTTTGTTTTTTAGATGTTTAAGGAAACACCATACACCTCTCCCGAGTGGCTGTTGGCAATTTACATCCCGCCCATCAGCATAACAAGGCTCCCAGTTCTCCATGGCCTGTCCTGCCTTTCTGGATTCTACACTTTTTTCAGATGGCCCTTTTGACCGGGGGGAAGTGAGACTTCATTGTAGTGCAGATTTCCTTTGCAAGCTTGCTTGGTTAGCCAAAAAGGGCGTATGCATTTTTTCCTGAATATATTCAGGAAAAAACGCATACGCCCTTTTTGGCCAAGTGCATCATTGTGGACGTTCTGCCTCTTTTCCTATGCTTTAAATGCAATTCCAGTCTACCTCCTGAAATCGGTTTCCTGCAATTCTGCCCCGCTTTCAAGTCCTCTTGGCAGCCTTACTTCAGTATATTTTTGGAAGATAGCTGTCATTTATAACTCTGCAGGTTTGTGAATTACACTGCCCCTGAGCTCCTTTCTTCAACTCGCTTTCTTGTGAGCTGGCCGCAACACCGCAGGATTGCTTCAGGCCCTAATCTGGTTCCGGCACGGCACGCTGAGCCTTTGGTTAATTCCTCTTCCTGGTGGGAAATGAGAGTTAAATTTGCCCGTCCAGACACCTCCAGCTAGTCTCTCATTGGTTCTCCCTATTCCTGTTCATCTTCCGCAGAAATTGCAAACTGGGCCAAACAGGAGGTTAAAGGCACTGACTCTCCACGTCTGGAGAGTGTTAGTAAAGCGTCTGGAATGTTGCACCCGAGTACCAGGGGACGAGAACTGAGACATATTGGAACACGTCTCCCGATCACACGGTTGATCATACTCTGGGTTACACGTGTATGTTTTACCTGAAGGCAGAATCCCTTAAACCTGGAGAGTTGAGACCCGTGGAATGGGTACCATGCAATATGACTTCAAAGGGTCTTCATTTGCTCACCGAACGTATCCAATCCTATCACTGCTGCGTTTATGCCCCTGTACACACGCTTGATTTTCTTTCAGACACATAGCAATCCATAGGTTTTAAGATACTTACTAGTCAGGTACATTCTTAGGCGTTTAATATGGGGTGTTGAGTCCATTTCGTTGAGCAAGGAGTAGTTCTTGTCTATTCCATATTTGGCTTAAGGAACTTTATCTGTGCTCATTTCAATCTCTGGTTTGATGCAGCACCCCAACTCACCTTTCCCCTTAAGCAAGCATAAGTTGGTTTTCTAAATTTGAGACCCTGTTCTGTTTTGTAATCCAGTTCCTGTGTAGCCAAGTTTACATTCCGTGTATTAGTGATATCTTATGATGTTTCTTTTTCTGTGTGACTTATTTCAGTTAGAATCATCATACCTGAATCCACTCATTATGCTGCTACGGGCCTGATGACATAGATTTCATTGCTGAGTGATATTGCATTGTACGTAAGTACCACAACTTCTTTATCCATTTTTCACTTTCTGCGATATTGAACTTGTACCGTAAACGAGGTTCTTGTAAACAGAGCCGTCCCAAACTTTGGGGTGGCTGTGTCTTTTTGATTTTAATTTCCCTAAGCTATAGGACCATAAGTGGAAGTGCCCTAGGCTCTGTTGCTTTGTTTTTTAGATGTTTCAGGAAACACCATACACCTCTCCCGAGTGGCTGTTGGCAATTGACATCCCGCCCATCAGCATAACAAGGCTCCCAGTTCTCCATGGCCTGTCCTGCCTTTCTGGATTTTACACTTTTTTCAGATGGCCCTTTTGACCGGGGGGAAGTGAGACTTCATTGTAGTGCAGATTTCCTTTGCAAGCTTGCTTGGTTGGCCAAAAAGGGCGTATGCGTTTTTTCCTGAATATATTCAGGAAAAAACGCATACGCCCTTTTTGGCCAAGTGCATCATTGTGGACGTTCTGCCTCTTTTTCTATGCTTTAAATGCAATTCCAGTCTACCTCCTGAAATCGGTTTCCTGCAATTCTGCCCCGCTTTCAAGTCCTCTTGGCAGCCTTACTTCAGTATATTTTTGGACGATAGCTGTCATTTATAACTCTGCAGGTTTGTGAATTACAGTGCCCCTGAGCTCCTTTCTTCAACTCGTTTTCTTGTGAGCTGGCCGCAACACCGCAGGATTGCTTCAGGCCCTAATCTGGTTCCGGCTCGGCACGCTGAGCCTTTGGTTAATTCCTCTTCCTGGTGGGAAATGAGAGTTAAATTTGCCCGTCCAGACACCTCCAGCTAGTCTCTCATTGGTTCTCCCTATTCCTGTTCATCTTCCGCAGAAATTGCAAACTGGGCCAAACAGGAGGTTAAAGGCACTGACTCTCCAAGTCGGGAGAGTGTTAGTAAAGCGTCTGGAATGTTGCACCTGAGTACCAGGGGACGAGAACTGAGACATATTGGAACACGTCTCCCGATCACACGGTTGATCATACTCTGGGTTCCACGTGCATGTTTTAGCTGAAGGAAGAATCCCTTAAACCTGGAGAGTTGAGACCCGTGGAATGGGTACCATTCAATATGACTTCAAAGGGTCTTCATTTGCTCACCGAACCTCTCCAATCCTATCACTGCTGCGTTTATGCCCCTGTACACACGCTTGATTTTCTTTCAGAGACATAACAATCCATAGGTTTTAAGATACTTACTAGTCAGGTACATTCTTAGGCGTTTAATATGGGGTGTTGAGTCCATTTCGTTGAGCAAGGAGTAGTTCTTGTCTATTCTATATTTGGCTTAAGGAACTTTATCTGTGTTCATTTAAATCTCTGGTTTTATGCAGCACCCCAACTCACCTTTCCCCTTAAGCAAGCATAAGTTGGTTTTCTAAATTTGAGACCCTGTTCTGTTTTGTAATCCAGTTCCTGTGTAGCCAAGTTTACATCCCGTGTATTAGTGATATCTTATGATTTTTTTTTTCTGTGTGACTTATTTCAGTTAGAATCATCATACCTGAATCCACTCATTATGCTGCTACGGGCCTGATGACATAGATTTCATTGCTGAGTGATATTGCATTGTACGTAAGTACCACAACTTCTTTATCCATTTTTCACTTTCTGCGATATTGAACTTGTACCGTAAACGAGGTTCTTGTAAACAGAGCCATCCCAAACTTTGGGGTGGCTGTGTCTTTTTGATTTTAATTTCCCTAAGCTATAGGACCATAAGTGGAAGTGCCCTAGGCTCTGTTGCTTTGTTTTTTAGATGTTTCAGGAAACACCATACACCTCTCCCAAGTGGCTCTTGGCAATTGACATCCCGCCCATCAGCATAACAAGGCTCCCAGTTCTCCATGGCCTGTCCTGCCTTTCTGGATTTTACACTTTTTCAGATGGCCCTTTTGACTGGGGGGAAGTGAGACTTCATTGTAGTGCAGATTTCCTTTGCAAGCTTGCTTGGTTGGCCAAAAAGGGCGTATGCGTTTTTTCCTGAATATATTCAGGATAAAACGCATACGCCCTTTTTGGCCAAGTGCATCATTGTGGACGTTCTGCCTCTTTTCCTATGCTTTAAATGCAATTCCTGTCTACCTCCTGAAATCGGTTTCCTGCAATTCTGCCCCGCTTTCAACTCCTCTTGGCAGCCTTACTTCAGTATATTTTTGGACGATAGCTGTCATTTATAACTCTGCAGGTTGGTGAATTACAGTGCCCCTGAGCTCCTTTCTTCAACTCGCTTTCTTGTGAGCTGGCCGCAACACCGCAGGATTGCTTCAGGCCCTAATCTGGTTCCGGCACGGCACGCTGAGCCTTTGGTTAATTCCTCTTCCTGGTGGGAAATGAGAGTTAAATTTGCCCATCCAGACACCTCTAGCTAGTCTTTCATTGGTTCTCCCTTTTCCTGTTCATCTTCCGCAGAAATTGCAAACTGGACCAAACAGGAGGTTAAAGGCACTGACTCTCCAAGTCGGGAGAGTGTTAGTAAAGCGTCTGGAATGTTGCACCCGAGTACCAGGGGACGAGAACTGAGACATATTGGAACACGTCTCCCGATCACACGGTAGATCATACTCTGGGTTCCACATGCATGTTTAAGCTGAAGGAAGAATCCCTTAAACCTGGAGAGTTGAGACCCGTGGAATGGGTACCATGCAATATGACTTCAAAGGGTCTTCATCTGCTCACCGAACGTCTCCAATCCTATCACTGCTGCGTTTATGCCCCTGTACACACGCTTGATTCTCTTTCAGAGACATAGCAATCCATAGGTTTTGAGATACTTACTAGTCAGGTTCATTCTTAGGCGTTTAATATGGGGTGTTGAGTCCACTTTGTTGAGCAAGGAGTAGCTCTTGTCTATTCCATATTTGGCTTAAGGAACTTTATCTGTGCTCATTTCAATCTCTGGTTTGATGCAGCACCCCAACTCACCTTTCCCCTTAAGCAAGCATAAGTTGGTTTTCTAAATTTGAGACCCTGTTCTGATTTGTAATCCAGTTCCTGTGTGGCCAAGTTTACATTCCGTGTATTAGTGATATCTTATGATGTTTCTTTTTCTGTGTGACTTATTTCAGTTAGAATCATCATACCTGAATCCACTCATTATGCTGCTACGGGCCTGATGACATAGATTTCATTGCTGAGTGATATTGCATTGTACGTAAGTACCACAACTTCTTTATCCATTTTCCACTTTCTGCGGTATTGAACTTGTACCGTAAACGAGGTTCTTTTAAACAGAGCCGTCCCAAACTTTGGGGTGGCTGTGTCTTTTTTATTTTAATTTCCCTAAGCTATAGGACCATAAGTGGAAGTGCCCTAGGCTCTGTTGCTTTTTTTTTTAGATGTTTCAGGAAACACCATACACCTCTCCCGAGTGGCTGTTGGCAATTTACATCCCGCCCATCAGCATAACAAGGCTCCCAGTTCTCCATGGCCTGTCCTGCCTTTCTGGATTTTACACTTTTTTCAGATGGCCCTTTTGACCGGGGGGAAGTGAGACTTCATTGTAGTGCAGATTTCCTTTGCAAGCTTGCTTGGTTGGCCAAAAAGGGCGTATGCGTTTTTTCCTGAATATATTCAGGAAAAAACGCATACGCCCTTTTTGGCCAAACGCATCATTGTGGACGTTCTGCCTCTTTTCCTATGCTTTAAATGCAAATCCAGTCTACCTCCTGAAATCGGTTTCCTGCAATTCTGCCCCGCTTTCAAGTCCTCTTGGCAGCCTTACTTCAGGATGTTTTTGGACGATAGCTGTCATTTATAACTCTGCAGGTTTTGTGAATTACAGTGCCCCTGAGCTCCTTTCTTCAACTCGCTTTCTTGTGAGCTGGCCGCAACACCGCAGGATTGCTTCATGCCCTAATCTGGTTCCGGCACGGCACGCTGAGCCTTTGGTTAATTCCTCTTCCTGGTGGGAAATGAGAGTTAAATTTGTGCGTCCAGACACCTCCAGCTAGTCTCTCATTGGTTCTCCCTATTCCTGTTCATCTTCCGCAGAAATTGCAAACTGGGCCAAACAGGAGGTTAAAGGCACTGACTCTCCAAGACGGGAGAGTGTTAGTAAAGCGTCTGGAATGTTGCACCTGAGTACCAGGGGACCAGAACTGAGACATATAGGAACACGTCTCCCGATCACACGGTTGAACATACTCTGGGATCCACATGCATGTTTTAGCTGAAGGAAGAATCCCTTAAACCTGGAGAGTTGAGACCCGTGGAATGGGTACCATGCAATATGACTTCAAAGGGTCTTCATTTGCTCACCGAACCTCTCCAATCCTATCACTGCTGCGTTTATGCCCCTGTACACACGCTTGATTCTCTTTCAGAGACATAGAAATCCATAGGTTTTAAGATACTTACTAGTCAGGTACATTCTTAGGCGTTTAATATGGGGTGTTGAGTCCATTTCGTTGAGCAAGGAGTAGCTCTTGTCTATTCCATATTTGGCTTAAGGAACTTTATCTGTGCTCATTTCAATCTCTGGATTTATGAAGCACCCCAACTCACCCGTCCCCTTAAGCAAGCATAAGTTGGTTTTCTACATTTGACACCCTGTTCTGTTTTGTAATTCAGTTCTTGTGTAGCCAAGTTTACATTCCGTGTATTAGTGATATCTTATGATGTTTCTTTTTCTGTGTGACTAATTTCACTTAGAATCATCGTACCTGAATCCACTCATTATGCTGCTACGGGCCTGATGACATAGATTTCATTGCTGAGTGATATTGCATTGTACGTAAGTACCACAATTTCTTTATCCATTTTTCGCTTTCTGTGATATTGAACTTGTACCGTAAACTAGGTTCTTGTAAACAGAGCCGTCCCAAACTTTGGGGTGGCTGTGTCTTTTTGATTTTAATTTCCCTAAGCTATAGGACCATAAGTGGAAGTGCCCTAGGCTCTGTTGCTTTGTTTTTTGGATGTTTCAGGAAACACCATACACTTCTCCAGAGTGGCTGCTGGCAATTTACATCCCGCCCATCAGCATAACTAGGCTCCCAGTTCTCCATGGCCTGTCCTGCCTTTCTGGATTTTACACTTTTTTCAGATGGCCCTTTTGACCGGGGGGCAGTGAGACTTCATTGTAGTGCAGATTTCCTTTGCAAGCTTGCTTGTTTGGCCAAAAAGGGCGTATGCGTTTTTTCTTGAATATATTCAGGAAAAAACGCATACGCCCTTTTTGGCCAAGTGCATCATTGTGGACGTTCTGCCTCTTTTCCTATGCTTTACATGCAATTCCAGTCTACCTCCTGAAATCGGTTTCCTGCAATTCTGCCCTGCTTTCAACTCCTCTTGGCATCCTAATTCAATATATTTTTGGAAGATAGCTGTCATTTATAACTCTGCAGGTTTGTGAATTACAGTGCCCCTGAGCTCCTTTCTTCAACTCGCTTTCTTGTGAGCTGGTCGCAACACCGCAGGATTGCTTCAGGCCCTAGTTTGGTTCCGGCACGGCATGCTGAGCCTTTGGTTAATTCCTCTTCCTGGTGGGAAATGAGAGTTAAATTGGCCCGTCCGGACACCTCCACCTAATCTCTCATTGGTTCTCCCTATTCCTGTTCATCTTCCGCAGAAATTGCTAACTGGGCCAAACAGGAGGTTAAAGGCACTGACTCTCCAAGTGGGGAGAGTGTTAGTAAAGCGTCTGGAATGTTGCACCCGAGTACCAGGGGACCAAAACTGAGACACATTTGAACACGTTTTCTGACCACATGGTGGATCATACTCTGGGTTCCACATGCATGTTTTAGCTGAAGGAAGAATCCCTTAAACATGGAGAGTTGAGACCCATGGAATGGGTACCATGCAATATGACTTCAAAGGGTCTGCATTTGCTCACCGAACCTCAGCAATCCTATCACTGCTGCGTTTATGCCGCTGTACACACGCTTGATTCTCTTTCGGAGACATATAAATCCATAGGTTTTAAGATTCTTACTAGTCAGATATATTCTAAGGCGTTTAATACGAGGTGTTGGGTCCACTTCGTTGAGCAAGGAGTAGCTCTTGTCTATTACATATTTGGCTTATGGAACGGTATCTGTGCTCATTTCAATCTCTGGTTTTATGCAGCACCCCAACTCACCCGTCCCCTTAAGCAAGCATAAGTTGGTTTTCTACATTTGACACCCTGTTCTGTTTTGTAATTCAGTTCTTGTGTAGCCAAGTTTACATTCCGTGTATTAGTGATATCTTATGATGTTTCTTTTTCTGTGTGACTAATTTCACTTAGAATCATCGTACCTGAATCCACTCATTATGCTGCTACGGGCCTGATGACATAGATTTCATTGCTGAGTGATATTGCATTGTACGTAAGTACCACAATTTCTTTATCCATTTTTTGCTCTCTGTGATATTGAACTTGTACCGTAAACGAGTTTCTTGTAAACAGAGCCGTCCCAAACTTTGGGGTGGCTGTGTCTTTTTGATTTTAATTTCCCTAAGCTATAGGACCATAAGTGGAAGTGCCCTAGGCTCTGTTGCTTTGTTTTTTGGATGTTTCAGGAAACACCATACACTTCTCCAGAGTGGCTGCTGGCAATTTACATCCCGCCCATCAGCATAACTAGGCTCCCAGTTCTCCATGGCCTGTCCTGCCTTTCTGGATTTTACACTTTTTTCAGATGGCCCTTTTGACCGGGGGGCAGTGAGACTTCATTGTAGTGCAGATTTCCTTTGCAAGGTTGCTTGGTTGGCCAAAAAGTGCGTATGCGTTTTTTCCTGAATATATTCAGGGAAAAACGCATACGCCCTTTTTGGCCAAGTGTATCATTGTGGACGTTCTGCCTCTTTTCCTATGCTTTACATGCAATTCCAGTCTACCTCCTGAAATCGGTTTCCTGCAATTCTGCCCCGCTTTCAACTCCTCTTGGCAGCCTTACTTCAATATATTTTTGGAAGATAGCTGTCATTTATAACTCGGCAAGTTTGTGAATTACAGTGCCCCTGAGCTCCTTTCTTCAACTCGCTTTCTTGTGAGCTGGCCGCAACACCGCAGGATTGCTTCAGGCCCTAGTTTGGTTCCGGCACGGCATGCTGAGCCTTTGGTTAATTCCTCTTCCTGGTGGGAAATGAGAGTTAAATTTCCCCGTCCGGACACCTCCACCTAGTCTCTCATTGGTTCTCCCTATTCCTGTTCATTTTCCACAGAAATTGCAAACTGGGCCAAACAGGAGGTTAAAGGCACTGACTCTCCAAGTGGGGAGAGTGTTAGTAAAGCGTCTGGAATGTTGCACCCGAGTACCAGGGGACGAAAACTGAGACACATTTGAACACGTTTCCCGATCACACGGTGGATCATACTCTGGGTTCCACATGCATGTTTTAGCTGAAGGAAGAATCCATTAAACCTGGAGAGTTGAGACCCATGGAATGGGTACCATGCAATATGACTTCGAAGGGTCTGCATTTGCTCACCGAACCTCAGCAATCCTATCACTGCTGCGTTTATGCCGCTGTACACACGCTTGATTCTCTTTCGGAGACATATAAATCCATAGGTTTTAAGATTCTTACTAGTCAGGTAGATTCTTAGGCGTTTAATATGGAGTGTTGAGTCCACTTCATTGAGCAAGGAGTAGCTCTTGTCTATTACATATTTGGCTTATGGAACGGTATTATATTCAGGAAAAAACGCATACGTCCTTTTTGGCCAAGTGCATCATTGTGGACGTTCTGCCTCTTTTCCTATGCTTTACATGCAATTCCAGTCTACCTCCTGAAATCGGTTTCCTGCAATTCTGCCCCCCTTTCAACTCCTCTTGGCAGCCTTACTTCAATATATTTTTGGAAGATAACTGTCCTTTATAACTCTGCAGGTTTGTGAATTACAGTGCCCCTGAGCTCCTTTCTTCAACTCGCTTTCTTGTGAGCTGGCCGCAACACCGCAGGATTGCTTCTGGTCCTAGTTTGGTTCCGGCATGGCACGCTGAGCCTTTGGTTAATTCCTCTTCCTGGTTGGAAATGAGAGTTAAATTTGCCCGTCTGGACACCTCCACCTAGTCTCTCATTGGTTCTCCCTATTCCTGTTCATTTTCCACAGAAATTGCAAACTGGGCCAAACAGGAGGTTAAAGGCACTGACTCTCCAAGTGGGGAGAGTGTTAGTAAAGCGTCTGGAATGTTGCACCCGAGTACCAGGAAACGAAAATTGAGACACATTTGAACACGTTTTCCGATCACACGGTGGATCATACTCTGGGTTACACATGCATGTTTTAGCTGAAGGAAGAATCCCTTAAACAGGGAGAGTTGAGACCCATGGAATGGGTACCATGCAATATGACTTCAAAGGGTCTGCATTTGCTCACCGAACCTCAGCAATCCTATCACTGCTGCGTTTATGCCACTGTACACACGCTTGATTCTCTTTCGGAGACATATAAATCCATAGGTTTTAAGATTCTTACTAGTCAGGTAGATTCTTACTAGTCAGGTATATTCTTAGGCGTTTAATATGGAGTGTTGAGTCCACTTCGTTGAGCAAGGAGTAGCTCTTGTCTATTACATATTTGGCTTATGGAACGGTATCTGTGCTAATTTCAATCTCTGGTTTTATGCAGCACCCCAACTCACCCGTCCCCTTAAGCAAGCATAAGTTGGTTTTCTACATTTGACACCCTGTTCTGTTTTGTAATTCAGTTCTTGTGTAGCCAAGTTTACATTCCGTGTATTAGTGATATCTTATGATGTTTCTTTTTCTGTGTGACTAATTTCACTTAGAATCATCGTACCTGAATCCACTCATTATGCTGCTACGGGCCTGTTGACATAGATTTCATTGCTGAGTGATATTGCATTGTACGTAAGTACCACAATTTCTTTATCCATTTTTCGCTTTCTGTGATATTGAACTTGTACCGTAAACGAGGTTCTTGTAAACAGAGCCGTCCCAAACTTTGGGGTGGCTGTGTCTTTTTGATTTTAATTTCCCTAAGCTATAGGACAATAAGTGGAAGTGCCCTAGGCTCTGTTGCTTTGTTTTTTGGATGTTTCAGGAAACACCATACACTTCTCCAGAGTGGCTGCTGGCAATTTACATCCCGCCCATCAGCATAACTAGGCTCCCAGTTCTCCATGGCCTGTCCTGCCTTTCTGGATTTTACACTTTTTTCAGATGGCCCTTTTGACCGGGGGGAAGTGAGACTTCATTGTAGTGCAGATTTCCTTTGCAAGCTTGCTTGGTTGGCCAAAAAGGGCGTATGCGTTTTTTCCTGAATATATTCAGGAAAAAACGCATACGCCCATTTTGGCCAAGCGCATCATTGTGGACGTTCTGCCTCTTTTCCTATGCTTTAAATGCAAATCCAGTCTACCTCCTGAAATCGGTTTCCTGCAATTCTGCCCCGCTTTCAAGTCCTCTTGGCAGCCTTACTTCAGGATGTTTTTGGACGATAGCTGTCATTTATAACTCTGCAGGTTTTGTGAATTACAGTGCCCCTGAGCTCCTTTCTTCAACTCGCTTTCTTGTGAGCTGGCCGCAACACCGCAGGATTGCTTCATGCCCTAATCTGGTTCCGGCACGGCACGCTGAGCCTTTGGTTAATTCCTCTTCCTGGTGGGAAATGAGAGTTAAATTTGTGCGTCCAGACACCTCCAGCTAGTCTCTCATTGGTTCTCCCTATTCCTGTTCATCTTCCGCAGAAATTGCAAACTGGGCCAAACAGGAGGTTAAAGGCACTGACTCTCCAAGACGGGAGAGTGTTAGTAAAGCGTCTGGAATGTTGCACCTGAGTACCAGGGGACCAGAACTGAGACATATAGGAACACGTCTCCCGATCACACGGTTGAACATACTCTGGGATCCACATGCATGTTTTAGCTGAAGGAAGAATCCCTTAAACCTGGAGAGTTGAGACCCGTGGAATGGGTACCATGCAATATGACTTCAAAGGGTCTTCATTTGCTCACCGAACCTCTCCAATCCTATCACTGCTGCGTTTATGCCCCTGTACACACGCTTGATTCTCTTTCAGAGACATAGAAATCCATAGGTTTTAAGATACTTACTAGTCAGGTACATTCTTAGGCGTTTAATATGGGGTGTTGAGTCCATTTCGTTGAGCAAGGAGTAGCTCTTGTCTATTCCATATTTGGCTTAAGGAACTTTATCTGTGCTCATTTCAATCTCTGGATTTATGAAGCACCCCAACTCACCCGTCCCCTTAAGCAAGCATAAGTTGGTTTTCTACATTTGACACCCTGTTCTGTTTTGTAATTCAGTTCTTGTGTAGCCAAGTTTACATTCCGTGTATTAGTGATATCTTATGATGTTTCTTTTTCTGTGTGACTAATTTCACTTAGAATCATCGTACCTGAATCCACTCATTATGCTGCTACGGGCCTGATGACATAGATTTCATTGCTGAGTGATATTGCATTGTACGTAAGTACCACAATTTCTTTATCCATTTTTCGCTTTCTGTGATATTGAACTTGTACCGTAAACTAGGTTCTTGTAAACAGAGCCGTCCCAAACTTTGGGGTGGCTGTGTCTTTTTGATTTTAATTTCCCTAAGCTATAGGACCATAAGTGGAAGTGCCCTAGGCTCTGTTGCTTTGTTTTTTGGATGTTTCAGGAAACACCATACACTTCTCCAGAGTGGCTGCTGGCAATTTACATCCCGCCCATCAGCATAACTAGGCTCCCAGTTCTCCATGGCCTGTCCTGCCTTTCTGGATTTTACACTTTTTTCAGATGGCCCTTTTGACCGGGGGGCAGTGAGACTTCATTGTAGTGCAGATTTCCTTTGCAAGCTTGCTTGTTTGGCCAAAAAGGGCGTATGCGTTTTTTCTTGAATATATTCAGGAAAAAACGCATACGCCCTTTTTGGCCAAGTGCATCATTGTGGACGTTCTGCCTCTTTTCCTATGCTTTACATGCAATTCCAGTCTACCTCCTGAAATCGGTTTCCTGCAATTCTGCCCTGCTTTCAACTCCTCTTGGCATCCTAATTCAATATATTTTTGGAAGATAGCTGTCATTTATAACTCTGCAGGTTTGTGAATTACAGTGCCCCTGAGCTCCTTTCTTCAACTCGCTTTCTTGTGAGCTGGTCGCAACACCGCAGGATTGCTTCAGGCCCTAGTTTGGTTCCGGAACGGCATGCTGAGCCTTTGGTTAATTCCTCTTCCTGGTGGGAAATGAGAGTTAAATTGGCCCGTCCGGACACCTCCACCTAATCTCTCATTGGTTCTCCCTATTCCTGTTCATCTTCCGCAGAAATTGCTAACTGGGCCAAACAGGAGGTTAAAGGCACTGACTCTCCAAGTGGGGAGAGTGTTAGTAAAGCGTCTGGAATGTTGCACCCGAGTACCAGGGGACCAAAACTGAGACACATTTGAACACGTTTTCTGACCACATGGTGGATCATACTCTGGGTTCCACATGCATGTTTTAGCTGAAGGAAGAATCCCTTAAACATGGAGAGTTGAGACCCATGGAATGGGTACCATGCAATATGACTTCAAAGGGTCTGCATTTGCTCACCGAACCTCAGCAATCCTATCACTGCTGCGTTTATGCCGCTGTACACACGCTTGATTCTCTTTCGGAGACATATAAATCCATAGGTTTTAAGATTCTTACTAGTCAGATATATTCTTAGGCGTTTAATACGAGGTGTTGGGTCCACTTCGTTGAGCAAGGAGTAGCTCTTGTCTATTACATATTTGGCTTATGGAACGGTATCTGTGCTCATTTCAATCTCTGGTTTTATGCAGCACCCCAACTCACCCGTCCCCTTAAGCAAGCATAAGTTGGTTTTCTACATTTGACACCCTGTTCTGTTTTGTAATTCAGTTCTTGTGTAGCCAAGTTTACATTCCGTGTATTAGTGATATCTTATGATGTTTCTTTTTCTGTGTGACTAATTTCACTTAGAATCATCGTACCTGAATCCACTCATTATGCTGCTACGGGCCTGATGACATAGATTTCATTGCTGAGTGATATTGCATTGTACGTAAGTACCACAATTTCTTTATCCATTTTTTGCTCTCTGTGATATTGAACTTGTACCGTAAACGAGTTTCTTGTAAACAGAGCCGTCCCAAACTTTGGGGTGGCTGTGTCTTTTTGATTTTAATTTCCCTAAGCTATAGGACCATAAGTGGAAGTGCCCTAGGCTCTGTTGCTTTGTTTTTTGGATGTTTCAGGAAACACCATACACTTCTCCAGAGTGGCTGCTGGCAATTTACATCCCGCCCATCAGCATAACTAGGCTCCCAGTTCTCCATGGCCTGTCCTGCCTTTCTGGATTTTACACTTTTTTCAGATGGCCCTTTTGACCGGGGGGCAGTGAGACTTCATTGTAGTGCAGATTTCCTTTGCAAGGTTGCTTGGTTGGCCAAAAAGTGCGTATGCGTTTTTTCCTGAATATATTCAGGGAAAAACGCATACGCCCTTTTTGGCCAAGTGTATCATTGTGGACGTTCTGCCTCTTTTCCTATGCTTTACATGCAATTCCAGTCTACCTCCTGAAATCGGTTTCCTGCAATTCTGCCCCGCTTTCAAGTCCTCTTGGCAGCCTTACTTCAATATATTTTTGGAAGATAGCTGTCATTTATAACTTGGCAGGTTTGTGAATTACAGTGCCCCTGAGCTCCTTTCTTCAACTCGCTTTCTTGTGAGCTGGCCGCAACACCGCAGGATTGCTTCAGGCCCTAGTTTGGTTCCGGCACGGCATGCTGAGCCTTTGGTTAATTCCTCTTCCTGGTGGGAAATGAGAGTTAAATTTCCCCGTCCGGACACCTCCACCTAGTCTCTCATTGGTTCTCCCTATTCCTGTTCATTTTCCACAGAAATTGCAAACTGGGCCAAACAGGAGGTTAAAGGCACTGACTCTCCAAGTGGGGAGAGTGTTAGTAAAGCGTCTGGAATGTTGCACCCGAGTACCAGGGGACGAAAACTGAGACACATTTGAACACGTTTCCCGATCACACGGTGGATCATACTCTGGGTTCCACATGCATGTTTTAGCTGAAGGAAGAATCCATTAAACCTGGAGAGTTGAGACCCATGGAATGGGTACCATGCAATATGACTTCAAAGGGTCTGCATTTGCTCACCGAACCTCAGCAATCCTATCACTGCTGCGTTTATGCCGCTGTACACACGCTTGATTCTCTTTCGGAGACATATAAATCCATAGGTTTTAAGATTCTTACTAGTCAGGTAGATTCTTAGGCGTTTAATATGGAGTGTTGAGTCCACTTCATTGAGCAAGGAGTAGCTCTTGTCTATTACATATTTGGCTTATGGAACGGTATTATATTCAGGAAAAAACGCATACGCCCTTTTTGGCCAAGTGCATCATTGTGGACGTTCTGCCTCTTTTCCTATGCTTTACATGCAATTCCAGTCTACCTCCTGAAATCGGTTTCCTGCAATTCTGCCCCCCTTTCAACTCCTCTTGGCAGCCTTACTTCAATATATTTTGGAAGATAGCTGTCCTTTATAACTCTGCAGGTTTGTGAATTACAGTGCCCCTGAGCTCCTTTCTTCAACTCGCTTTCTTGTGAGCTGGCCGCAACACCGCAGGATTGCTTCTGGTCCTAGTGTGGTTCCGGCATGGCACGCTGAGCCTTTGGTTAATTCCTCTTCCTGGTTGGAAATGAGAGTTAAATTTGCCCGTCTGGACACCTCCACCTAGTCTCTCATTGGTTCTCCCTATTCCTGTTCATTTTCCACAGAAATTGCAAACTGGGCCAAACAGGAGGTTAAAGGCACTGACTCTCCAAGTGGGGAGAGTGTTAGTAAAGCGTCTGGAATGTTGCACCCGAGTACCAGGAATCGAAAATTGAGACACATTTGAACACGTTTTCCGATCACACGGTGGATCATACTCTGGGTTCCACATGCATGTTTTAGCTGAAGGAAGAATCCCTTAAACAGGGAGAGTTGAGACCCATGGAATGGGTACCATGCAATATGACTTCAAAGGGTCTGCATTTGCTCACCGAACCTCAGCAATCCTATCACTGCTGCGTTTATGCCACTGTACACACGCTTGATTCTCTTTCGGAGACATATAAATCCATAGGTTTTAAGATTCTTACTAGTCAGGTAGATTCTTACTAGTCAGGTATATTCTTAGGCGTTTAATATGGGGTGTTGAGTCCACTTCGTTGAGCAAGGAGTAGCTCTTGTCTATTACATATTTGGCTTATGGAACGGTATCTGTGCTAATTTCAATCTCTGGTTTTATGCAGCACCCCAACTCACCCGTCCCCTTAAGCAAGCATAAGTTGGTTTTCTACATTTGACACCCTGTTCTGTTTTGTAATTCAGTTCTTGTGTAGCCAAGTTTACATTCCGTGTATTAGTGATATCTTATGATGTTTCTTTTTCTGTGTGACTAATTTCACTTAGAATCATCGTACCTGAATCCACTCATTATGCTGCTACGGGCCTGATGACATAGATTTCATTGCTGAGTGATATTGCATTGTACGTAAGTACCACAATTTCTTTATCCATTTTTCGCTTTCTGTGATATTGAACTTGTACCGTAAACGAGGTTCTTGTAAACAGAGCCGTCCCAAACTTTGGGGTGGCTGTGTCTTTTTGATTTTAATTTCCCTAAGCTATAGGACCATAAGTGGAAGTGCCCTAGGCTCTGTTGCTTTGTTTTTTGGATGTTTCAGGAAACACCATACACTTCTCCAGAGTGGCTGCTGGCAATTTACATCCCGCCCATCAGCATAACTAGGCTCCCAGTTCTCCATGGCCTGTCCTGCCTTTCTGGATTTTACACTTTTTTCAGATGGCCCTTTTGACCGGGGGGCAGTGAGACTTCATTGTAGTGCAGATTTCCTTTGCAAGCTTGCTTGTTTGGCCAAAAAGGGCGTATGCGTTTTTTCTTGAATATATTCAGGAAAAAACGCATACGCCCTTTTTGGCCAAGTGCATCATTGTGGACGTTCTGCCTCTTTTCTTATGCTTTACATGTAATTCCAGTCTACCTCCTGAAATCGGTTTCCTGCAATTCTGCCCTGCTTTCAACTCCTCTTGGCATCCTAATTCAATATATTTTTGGAAGATAGCTGTCATTTATAACTCTGCAGGTTTGTGAATTACAGTGCCCCTGAGCTCCTTTCTTCAACTCGCTTTCTTGTGAGCTGGCCGCAACACCGCAGGATTGCTTCAGGCCCTAGTTTGGTTCCGGCACGGCATGCTGAGCCTTTGGTTAATTCCTCTTCCTGGTGGGAAATGAGAGTTAAATTGGCCCGTCCGGACACCTCCACCTAATCTCTCATTGGTTCTCCCTATTCCTGTTCATCTTCCGCAGAAATTGCTAACTGGGCCAAACAGGAGGTTAAAGGCACTGACTCTCCAAGTGGGGAGAGTGTTAGTAAAGCGTCTGGAATGTTGCACCCGAGTACCAGGGGACGAAAACTGAGACACATTTGAACACGTTTTCCGACCACATGGTGGATCATACTCTGGGTTCCACATGCATGTTTTAGCTGAAGGAAGAATCCCTTAAACATGGAGAGTTGAGACCCATGGAATGGGTACCATGCAATATGACTTCAAAGGGTCTGCATTTGCTCACCGAACCTCACCAATCCTATCACTGCTGCGTTTATGCCGCTGTACACACACTTGATTCTCTTTCGGAGACATATAAATCCATAGGTTTTAAGATTCTTACTAGTCAGGTAGATTCTTACTAGTCAGGTATATTCTTAGGCGTTTAATATGGGGTGTTGAGTCCACTTCGTTGAGCAAGGAGTAGCTCTTGTCTATTACATATTTGGCTTATGGAACGGTATCTGTGCTCATTTCAATCTCTGGTTTTATGCAGCACCCCAACTCACCCGTCCCCTTAAGCAAGCATAAGTTGGTTTTCTACATTTGACACCCTGTTCTGTTTTGTAATTCAATTCTTGTGTAGCCAAGTTTACATTCCGTGTATTAGTGATATCTTATGATGTTTCTTTTTCTGTGTGACTAATTTCACTTAGAATCATCGTACCTGAATCCACTCATTATGCTGCTACGGGCCTGATGACATAGATTTCATTGCTGAGTGATATTGCATTGTACGTAAGTACCACAATTTCTTTATCCATTTTTCGCTTTCTGTGATATTGAACTTGTACCGTAAATGAGGTTCTTGTAAACAGAGCCGTCCCAAACTTTGGGGTGGCTGTGTCTTTTTGATTTTAATTTCCCTAAGCTATAGGACCATAAGTGGAAGTGCCCTAGGCTCTGTTGCTTTGTTTTTTGGATGTTTCAGGAAACACCATACACTTCTCCAGAGTGGCTGCTGGCAATTTACATCCCGCCCATCAGCATAACTAGGCTCCCAGTTCTCCATGGCCTGTCCTGCCTTTCTGGATTTTACACTTTTTTCAGATGGCCCTTTTGACCCGGGGGCAGTGAGACTTCATTGTAGTGCAGATTTCCTTTGCAAGCTTGCTTGGTTGGCCAAAAAGGGCGTATGCGTTTTTTCCTGAATATATTCAGGAAAAAACGCATACGCCCTTTTTGGCCAAGTGCATCATTGTGGACGTTCTGCCTCTTTTCCTATGCTTTACATGCAATTCCAGTCTACCTCCTGAAATCGGTTTCCTGCAATTCTGCCCTGCTTTCAACTCCTCTTGGCATCCTAATTCAATATATTTTTGGAAGATAGCTGTCATTTATAACTCTGCAGGTTTGTGAATTACAGTGCCCCTGAGCTCCTTTCTTCAACTCGCTTTCTTGTGAGCTGGCCGCAACACCGCAGGATTGCTTCAGGCCCTAGTTTGGTTCCGGCACGGCATGCTGAGCCTTTGGTTAATTCCTCTTCCTGGTGGGAAATGAGAGTTAAATTGGCCCGTCCGGACACCTCCACCTAATCTCTCATTGGTTCTCCCTATTCCTGTTCATCTTCCGCAGAAATTGCTAACTGGGCCAAACAGGAGGTTAAAGGCACTGACTCTCCAAGTGGGGAGAGTGTTAGTAAAGCGTCTGGAATGTTGCACCCGAGTACCAGGGGACGAAAACTGAGACACATTTGAACACTTTTTCCGACCACATGGTGGATCATACTCTGGGTTCCACATGCATGTTTTAGCTGAAGGAAGAATCCCTTAAACATGGAGAGTTGAGACCCATGGAATGGGTACCATGCAATATGTCTTCAAAGGGTCTGCATTTGCTCACCGAACCTCACCAATCCTATCACTGCTGCGTTTATGCCGCTGTACACACACTTGATTCTCTTTCGGAGACATATAAATCTATAGGTTTTAAGATTCTTACTAGTCAGGTAGATTCTTACTAGTCAGGTATATTCCTAGGCGTTTAATATAGGGTGTTGAGTCCACTTCGTTGAGCAAGGGGTACCTTTTGTCTATTATATTTTTGGCTTATGGAACGGTATCTGTGCCAATTTTAATCTCTGGTTTCATGCAGCACCCCATATCGGCTTTCCCCTTAAGCAAGCATAAGTTGGTTTTCTACATTTTTGACCCTGTTCTGTTTTGTAATTCAGTTCCTGTGTAGCCAAGTTTACATTCCGTGTAGTAGTGATATCTTATGATGTTTCTTTTTCTGTGTGACTAATTTCACTTAGAATCATCGTACCTGAATCCACTCATTATGCTGCTCCGGGCCTGATGACATAGATTTCATTGCTGAGTGATATTGCATTGTACGTAAGTACCACAACTTCTTTATCCATTTTTCGCTTTTTGCGATATTTAACTTGTACCGTAAACGAGGTTCTTGTAAACAGAGCCATCCCAAACTTTGGGGTGGCTGTGTCTTTTTGATTTTAATTTCCCTAAGCTATAGGACCATAAGTGGAAGTGCCCTAGGCTCTGTTGCTTAGTTTTTTGGATGTTTCAGGAAACACCATACACTTCTCCAGAGTGGCTGTTGGCCATTTTCATCTCGCCCATCAGCATAACAAGGCTCCCAGTTCTCCATGGCCTGTCCTGCCTTTCTGGGTTTTACACTTTTTTCAGAAGGCCCTTTGACCGGGGGGCAGTGAGACTTCATTGTAGTGCAGATTTCCTTTGCGAGCTTGCTTGGTTGGCCAGAAAGTGCGTATGCGTTTCTTCCTGAATATATTCAGGAAAGAACGCATACGCCCTTTTTGGCCAAGTGCATCATTGTCGACGTTCTGAGTCTTTTCATATGTTTTCAGTGCAATTCCAGTCTACCTCCTGAAATCGGTTTCCTGCAGTTCTGCCTTGCTCTCAGTTCCTCTTCATAGCCTTACCTCAATATACGTTTGGAAAATAGTTGGCCTTTATAACTCTGCAGGTTTTTCAATTGCAGTGGCCCTTAGCTCCATTTTTCAGCTCTTATTTTTGTGATCTTGCCTCATATCCACAGGATTTCTTCAGGCCCTATTCTTCTTCTGGGGCGCCTTGCTCTGCCTTTGGTTAATTCTTCTTCCTGATGTGAAATTAGAGTGACATGTGCCCATTGAAACCGCTACAGCTATTTTCTCACTGGTTCCCCCTATTCCCATTCATCCTCCACACTAACTGCAGACTGTGCGATACCGGAACTTAAAGGCATTGACTCTCCATGTGGAGATGTTGTTAGTAAAGTGGCTGGAATGTTGATCCGGAGCCCCAGGAGAGGAAAATGAGGTGCATTTTAGAAACCTTTCCCGATCATATGGTATACCATCTGCTGGATTTCCCATGCATGGTTTAGCTGTAGGAAGATTCCCTTCAACTTGGAGTGTTGGGACCCTTGGAATAAGTAGCATGAAGTATTGCATTAAACTTTCGGCAGTTGCTCACCAAAGCTCTCCAATCCTTTCAGCCCCAAGTGTCCAGCCTTATGTCTTATCCAGCTGTGGGTTTATATGTGGTCATTCCAGGTTGCATCACAGCCCCTGAGCGAATTTTGTAAGAATTTTTCTCTCTTTCATTGTTTCTGCGTTTTGGTTTTAAAATTTATTTCTATAATGGGGTTTAGCTCATTTTCACTGCTGTGTTTGTGCCGCTCTGCGCACACTTGATTCCCTTATGGAGATATATCAATACATGGGTTTTAAGATTCTTATTACTCAGATATATTTCTCTGTGGTGTATAGGGTGTGTTGAGGCCAGTTCATTGAGCAAGGTGTAGATCTTGTCTGATACCTATTTGGTTTATTGAACGGTATCTGTGCTAATTTCAAACTCTGGTTTTATGCATCACCCCACCTCTCCTTTCCCCTTAAGCTGACATAAGTGTGTTTTCTAAATGTGAGACACTGTTCTGTTTTGTCATTCATTTTTTGTGCAGCCATATTTATCCTCCCTCTATAAGTGATATCTTATGATATGTTTCTTTTTCTGTTTGACTTATTTCAAGTAGTATTATCGGACCTCAATCCACTCTTTATCCTTCTACTAGCCTTATTACATTGATTTCATGGTGAAGAGATATTCCATTGTACATAAGTACCACATTTTCTTTATCCATTGTTCTCTTTCCTGGGATATTTAAGGTGTACTGAAGTTGAGGTTCTTGTAAACAGAGTAGCCCTAAACTGTGGTGTGCTTGTGTCTTGTTGATTTTTAGACTTCCCTAGATATACTCCCGTGATTGGAAGTGCCCTATGCTCTGTCGCTCTGTTTTTTAGATGATTTAGGAACCACCATACACTTCTCCAGAGTGGCTCTCGGCAGTTCACACACTGTCCATCAGCGTATAAAGGCTCCCTGTTCTCCATGGCCTGTCCTGCATTTCTGGTTTTTACAATTTTTTCGGATGGCCCTTTTGACCGGTGGGAAATGAGACTTCTTTGTTGTGCACATTTGCATTGCTTGCTTGCTTGGTTGCCCATAAAGTGCGTATGCGTTTTTTCCTGGATATATTCAGGAAATAACACATACTCCCTTTTGGGCCAACTGCATCATTGTCGAAATTCTGCCGCTTTTCATGTGCTTTAAAGGCGAGTCCAATCTATCTCTTGAAATCTGTTTCTTGCAATTCTGTCTTGCATTCAGATCCTCTTCTTTGCCTTACCTCAACATATTTTTGGACGTTAGTTTTCATTTATAACTCTGCAGGTTTGTGAATTGCAGTGACCCTGAGCTCCATTTTTTAAGTTGCTCTTTTGTGAGCTGGCCTCAAAACTGCAGGATTGCTTCAGGCCCTATTTTGGCTCCGGCGAGGCGGGCTGAGCCTTTTTTTAATTCTTATTCTTAATGGGAAATTAGAGTGACATGTGCCCGTCCAAACCCCTACAACTATTCTCTCATTGTTTCCCCCTGTTCCCGTTCATCCTCCTCACAATTTGCAAAATGTGTGAAACAGAAGTTTAAATGTGCTGATTCTCTAAGTGGGGAGATTCTAAGTAACGTGGCTGGAATGATGAACAGGAGCACAAGGAGAGGATAAATGAGGTGCATTTTAGACACATCTCCCGATCACATGGTGTACAGTCCTCTGGGTTTTCCATGCATGTTTTAGCTGTAGGAAGATTCCTTGAACCTGCAGATTTGGGACCCATTGAATGGGTACCAGGTAGTATTACTTTAAAGGGTGTGCATTTCCTCACCCAACCCCACATTTCTCTTAGTGCGAACAGTTTCCAGCCTTATGTCTCATCCTGCTGTGGGTCTAGATGTGTTCAATCCATGTTGCATCACCGTCCCTGAGGAAAAGTTGTAAGAGGTTTTCTCTGTCTCTCTGTCGTTTATTTTTTTCAATTTATTACTATGTTGTTTACAGCTGATTTTCAAAGCTCTGTTTCTTGCTGCTGTACATCTACTTGATTCACGTACAGAGAGACATCAATAATTTCTTTTTCAGATTCTTACCAGTCATAGATATTCTTTTCCGGTGACTTGAGTGTGCTGAGTGCAGTTCTTTTAGTTACCGTGTAGGCCTTGTTGATTATCAGTTTGGTATTTGGAATGGTATCTTTGCTAATTTCAACCTCCTGGATGATGCCTCACCCCTCCCCACCTTTCCCGTTTAGCAGCCTTACACGTGTTTTCTACATATTTATGTCACTTAGAATGATCATACGTAACTCCTCCGGAGTTGTTACAACTGGCCATATTTCATTGATTTCCAGGCTGAGTAATATTCCACTCTACATAAGTACCACATCTCTATCCATTTTTTCCCTCCAGAGACATTTAAGTTATATCCTAGTCGAGGATCTTTTAAACAGAGAGGCAGTAAACATTGGGGTGCCTGTGTCCTCTCGATTTTTGTTTTTCCCAAGATATACGCCCATGAGTGCAAGTGCCCTATGCTCTGTAGCTCATTTTTTAGATGCTTTAGTAAACACAATACACTTCTCCAGAATGGCCGTTGGCAATATACATTTCCACTATAAGCCTCACAGGGCTCCCTCCTCTCCTTGCCCTGTCCTGCATTTCTGGCGTTTACACTTTATGAGGATGGCTCTTCTGACTGATGCGAAGTGATATCTTTTGTAGTATTGATTTCCAGTGCCCACCTGTTTGGTTGGCTAAAAAAGTGTATGCCCTTTTCTTGAATATATACAGAAAAAAACGCATACAGCCTTTTTGGCCAACTGCAATGTCGGCAATGTTCAGCCCCTTTTCTTGTGCTTAATGGCGAGTCCTTTCTACCTCCTCAAATCCCTTTCCTGCCATTCTCCCTTGCTTGCCAATCCTTTTCTCTGACTTTCCTCAAGACATTTTTCAGTGATAGATATTTTCAACTCTGCAGTTTCGTGAATTTTACTGCCCCTGAGTTCCATTGTTCAACTTGTGTTTATGGGAACTGGCCACAAAGCAGTGGGATTTCCTCAAGCCCTATACTGTTTCCATGGGCAACCCTAGCCTTTGGTCAATTCATCTTCCTGATTGGAAATTAGAGTGACATGTGCCTGTCTGAACACCTAGGACTTGTCTCTCATTGTTCCTCATCCTTCCGCTTCATCCTCTGGACAAATTCCAAACTGTACGCAACAGGATGTTGACAGTGTTGACATCTCCAAGTGGGGAGACTGTTAGTAAAGACGCTGGATGGGTGAACCCGAGCACCAGGAGATGAGGAGATGAGATGCCTTTTCCAAACTCTTCCCGATCAGACGGTATACCATCCTCTGGATGTGACAGACATGTTTTAGCAGTAGGAAGAGTCCCATTCATGTAAGGAGAACACCAGGGCTTTTTCAAAATCAGTGTCTCCCCAAAACCCAAACTGGGGAGTTTTTTAAGCTACGGCTACACATATGTTCATTAAGGGCCTTGGGAAGTAGGCAGAGTCCAAACTTTAGATGACTGAAGTCTTCAGGGTCAGAAGCACTCACCACCGGCTTCCCTTAGGTTACACTTTAACTGTCATTGATAGATGATGTCAATAAAAATATCTATTCTTTTTCCGATTATTTCCCCTTATAGGTTATTGCACAATATTGAGTGTAGTTCCCTGTGCTATACAGTAGTTCCTTGTTGATGATCTATTTTATACATAGCAGTGTGTATGTGTTAATTCCAAACTGTTAATTTATCCCTCCTCCCACCTTTCCCCTTTGGTAATAATAAATTATAAGATTTTATACTTCTCAGAAATGGGGGAGCTGAAAGAGAGGTATCATTTTCAATGGAAAAGCATTTAAAACAAGATTGAAGCTTTAACCAAGATTATTAGATGTACATCCTTGGAAAGAAATCACTTCATTTCTCTAATATTGACCTGACAAATAGGACAAACCTTCTCACTGAACTTGCTTATAATAAAGTGATGGAAATATCAAATGGAAGTGTTAGAAACATCTTATTTTACCCGAGCCTTATAAACTGTTCTATGTTAACTACAGTTTGGCTCACACATCTGTTCATTGAAGTTACAATAGTCTCAATTTCTGTTACTGATCCTCCAGAGTGGACCCCAACAAGGGTCCCCCTGCCCAGTGTCATTGGGGCCAACAGATCGAGACTGAGTTTGGTTCCCAAGCAAAGGAAACTTTATATTTTCATCAGAGAATGGAGAGGTGAGAGCATGCACTACCCCGTGGGCTGTGGGCTGGGCTGCTGTGTAGAGATCCTGTCAGAGTCAGTGGGAGGGAGGGGGCGGAGCTCTCAAGGGCCGGGTTGGCTGCAGCTCAGGCTCTATATCTCGGAGTCTGCACTGGGCCCCAGGAGCTGAGGTGTCGACCCAGCCATTCTGCACCAGGAAATCTGGTCTGAAGTGCCGGGTGTGGAACCTCTGCATGCGGGACCCTAGGAGCACGTGAAATTAGACAAAGCACAAAGGATAAAAAAGGTCAGACTTGACTTTATTGCCCAGATTCTATTTTTATCTCCCAGGGATTTTTAATGGGCTTTGCTGGGGACAAACCCCTCCTCTGCCTTTTGTCCCGTTCCTCATTCTTGGAGTGCTGAGGGTGCAGACCCTTCTTCTGTAACTGCTGAGTGCTGAGTTGGGAGCCCTCATACCAGGGGACGAGGGTCAGAACTTCTCCCCAGCAGCCTCCAGGTGACGTTGATTGGCCCCAGGACCCCTGCCTCCCTGCTCGTCCGCCTGAGCACCAGCATTGGAAGTGTTATAGATTCTAATGACCTTTAAGGGTCCAGGAAAGAGATGTGCAGAGACGCTGTGGGGGCCGGTTTCACCCCGCCCCACATTTGTTCGGCCACCTTAGGCTGACCGTTTCTGCCAGCCTAGATGCTCTGACCAGTAGTCTGCTCTTTCTTCAATTAGGCCCCTGAATTAACATAAAATCAGCACCAGGTGTCAGAGCCCTGCCCGCTCAACTCCCAGACAGTCCAGGGTCAGTGGTGATCAAGGACCATGATGGCCACTGAGTCAACAGCCTTTTGAAGTAAACAGGAGTCCAGCCGGTCTTATTGGCCACCATCATCACGGTGTCTGTAGGCTTTTCTATGGTGACAGTGTGATATACGGTTCCCCCGCCAAGATTATTAGCTCCCCTCCAGGTGCAGGAAGTCCTGCAAGCAGTAGTCTACTCCTTCGGGACACACTATTGTTGTTTTATGAGAGAAACTCCAGGTCAAGTGATGTTCACATGAGTCGTCATGGTGCCCTGTTGCCTCCGGTTATCTCTCTGGATGTTGGAGTTGGAGGGCCTCCTCACTCGAGGTCGGTGTGCCCACGGAGCGAACCCTGCAACTTCAGGGCATGGTTGGTGATTAGGATCACCACGTGGGGTCCTTTTCCCTTAGGAGGGAGGTGGCCTTTTGGGCTGCTGATTTCCAGGTTTTTAGATACCGCCAGTATCTTGGCCAGATGTGGCAGTGGGCCAAGCCCCTTGGTGACTGTAGTTTATCCTACCTGGATGGCATTCTTGCGTTGTTCCATTTCAAGTGGTCCCAGTTTTTGCACTAATTCTCCAATGGCGATTCACCTTTCACCGGGAATGGAAAGGTCAAAGGGTTTAGCTCAATTAGGGAGTTCCAGGGCAAGGGTCTGAATTGACTGCTCTTTCCATTCTTGAAAGGCCACTTCTGGATTCTGTTCAAAAGGATCATCATCTTTTCCTTTCAGTGTTTCATATAGAGGCCCAGCTAGTAGACTGTAGTTAGGGATCCAGAAGCAGCAAACCCTGGCCTCCCCAGGAACCCCTAAGCTGTCTTCTAGTTTTAGAAAGGGGTAAGGCTGAAAATGGTTTCTTCCCTTTCCTGGGATGGGCTTCTCTGACCTTGTGTGAGAATGAAGCCCAGGCAGGTCACCGCAGTCTGTGATATTTGAGCTTTTTCTTGGACAACTTCTATCCTTTATTGGCTTGGTAGTTCAGAGGCCTCCTTAGTAGGGCTGGCGATCAGAATGTCGTCTGCGTACTGAAGGAGGGTTTCCTTTTCCAGAGGTAGAACTTTTAGGTCTTTAGCTAAGGTTTCCCCAAAGATGGTGTGGGAATTTTTGCACCCTTGGGGCAAGACGGCCCGGAAGTATTGTTTTAGTTGTATGTTGAGTCCTGCCACTCACAAGCCAAAATTTCTTGTGACTCTGGGACTAATGGAATACAAAAGAAGGCATCATTGAAGACTAATACAGAATACCATGTCCTGGTGGTTGGTAGAATGACCAGCAGGGTGTAGGAATCAGGAGCAACTGGAGGTATATCCTCGGTGGCTTCACTGACTGTCCTGACATCCTTTACCAGGTCCCCAGCAGCCCATGGGGCTCTCGTGGTCAGGCCAATCCCAGGATATGGAGCTCTCCTGGGCAGGTACCCCACCCCCAACCCAGCCCACGGGGCTCTCATGGTCAGGCCCCTCCCAGGATACAGAGCTACCCTTGCAGGTACCGTGGCAGGGCTGGGCACACAGGAACCGTGCACATAGCCCTCATTGAAGAGCACCCCCAGCTCACCTGTCGCTCAGAGCTGACACAGAGCACCTCAGAGCAGGACTTGAACTAACAAACAGCAGCTCCGACAGGTCTGTGACCCTGGGCATCACTCTGTGTGGCCTCCCTCCACCTGGTCTTCCAGAGACTTCCACTGCACCCAGGGCACCAGGCCTCTGTCTCCAACCACCACCCACCCCTCCTCTCCCTGACTCCTGGGTTCCTCTCATTAGGAGAGGGTTTTCTTGAAGTTGTCTCCCACTCATGGGCCAGATAAAATGATTAGAAAACAAGCCAAAGCTGCAGCCCCTTGTCTATCCTGACTCTCAGGAGCCCACACCTGTTCCTTGGACCTGGCCGGTTCAGCAAGTTCCATTTTCTGCAACTGTGAGCCCCTGAGGGGTGATGATTGGCTACCTGGGCAGCCTTACCATGCTGGCCAGCCCTCCCCAGGTGTGCCTGGGTTGAGATCAATATAAATACCACTCCAGGCAGCAAAAGCCCCTGCAGCTGTGCCTGACGCCATTTTCTCTGCCCTGTCAGCAGTCTCGGGGCTGGGCTGGTGGGAGGGAGTGAGAGGCCACGGCTTTGTGGGTGGCCCAGTGTGAGTGGGGCTCTGCTGGACTTTCTGCAGCAGATGCCAGGCTGCCACCTGCTAAAGAAGAGGATGTGTCACCCATACCTGCTGCTGGAATTTCTCCCTGGGCAGAGGTGAGGAAGGAAAAAAGCAGTGGGGGCAGGGACAGGACGGGTATCTCAGGCAGGGAAATGGAAATCTTCCAGAAGAGCACCCAGGGCCAGGACCATCCTGGCTGGCCTGCAGGCACCAAGTCAGCTGGCATGCTGTCACTCGTGTGGCTCCATGGCCCTTCCTCTAGGCTTTCAAGTCCTTGTATATATTCAGGTGTTTTACCTGGGAAGGGTGGGAACAGTTCAGCAGCAAGTGGCCTGGGGCTCAGCTCACGTTTACTCACAGATGCCTCGGCACGGTGCCCCAGCTTTGCAATGAGGACGCTTGTTGTGTGGGGGCTGCTGGCTGAATGGGAGACGATTCCCCACCACTGACCAACTTCAGAATTGTTTACAACTGGAGCAAGTGCCCTGATACGGTTTTCCTCTGAGTAACTGGTGGGTTCTGTTTTTTTTTTCTCTTTTTCGTTTTTGGTTCAAGGTAGATTTTATTCCTCTTTTTTGTATTTACAGATATAAGCATGGAAATAATTTATTCATATAAATACATGTATGTGAAGGGAATAATTGTTTTTTCTGTTTTATTTTTTAAATTTTATTTCTTTTTAATTTTGAATTTTATTTTATATTTTTATACAGCAGGTTCTCATTGGTTATCTATTTTATACATATAAATGTTTACATGCCAATCCCAATCTCTCAACTCCTCCCACCACCACCCCTCCAAGAGCTTTCCCCCCTTGTTGTCCATACGATTGTTGTCTACATCTGTTGCTCTATTTATGCCTTGCAAAATGGTTAATCTGTACAGTTTTTCTAGGTTCCACATATATGCATGAATATACAAGATTTGTTTTTCTCTTTCTGACTTACTTCACTCTGTAGGACAGTCTCTAGATCCATCGACGTCTCTACAAATGACCCAATTTCATTCCTTTCATGGCTTAGTAATATTCCATTTTATATATGTACCACAGCTTTATGCATTCGTCTGTCTGTGGGCATTTAGGTTGCTTCCATTACCTCGATATTGTAAATAGTGATGCAATGAACATTGCGGTGAATGTCTCTTTTTGATTTATGGTTTTGTCTGAGTATATGTCCAGTCCTGGGATTGCTGTATCATATGGTAATTCTATTATTAGTTTCTTAAGAAACTCCATATTGTTCTCCATAGTGACTGTATCAATTTATATTCCCAACAATAGTGGAAGAGTGTTCCTTTTCTCCACACCCTTTCCAGCATTTGTTGTTTGTAGATTTTCAGATGATGCCCATTCTAACAGGTGTGAGGTGATACCTCATTGTTGAGTCCATTTCGTTGAGCAACGGGTAGGTCTTGTCTATTACATATTTGGCTTATGGAATGGTATCTGTGCTAATTTCAAACTCTGGTTTTATGCAGCACCCCAACTCACCTTTCCCCTTAAGCAAGCATAAGTTGGTTTTCTAAACTTGAGACCCTGTTCTGTTTTGTAATTCAGTTCATGTGTAGCCAAGTTTACATTCCGTGCATTAGTGATACCTTATGATGTTTCTTTTTCTGTGTGACTTATTTCACTTAGAATCATCATGCCTCAATCCACTCATTATGCTGGTACAGGCCTGGTGACACAGATTTCATTGCTGAGTGGTATTCTGTTGTACATAAGTACCGCAACTTCTTTATCAATTATTTGTTCTCTGGGATATTTAACTTGTACTGTAGAAGAGGCTCCTGTAAACAGAGCCGTTGTAAATTTTGGGGTGGCTGTGTCTTTTTGATTTTAATTTCCCTAAGCTATAGGACCATAAGTGGAAATGCCCTAGATTCTGTTGCTTTGTTTTTCAGATGTATCAGGAAACACCATACACTTCTCCAGAGTGGCTGTTGGCAATGTACATCCCGCCCATAAGCATAACAAGGCTCCTTTTTCCCCATGGCCTGTCTTGCCTTTCTGGATTTTACACTTTTCTCAGTGGCCCTTTAGACCGGGGGGAAGTGACACTTCATAGTAGTTCGGATTTCCATTGCAAGCTTGCTTGGTTTGCCAAAAAGGGCGTATGTGTTTTTTCCTGAATATATTCAGGAACAAACTCATACGCCCTTTGTTGCCAAGTGCATCATTGTCGATGTTCTGCCTCTTTTCCTATGCTTTAAATGCAAATCCAGTCTACCTCCTGAAATCGGTTTCCTGCAATTCTGCCCCGCTTTCAAGTCCTCTTCGCAGCCTTACTTCAATATATTTTTGGACGTTATCTGTCATTTATAACTCTGCAGGTTTGTGAATTACAGGGCCCCTGAGCTCCTTTCTTCAACTCGCTTTCTTGTGAGCTGGCCGCAAACCCGCAAGACTGCTTCAGGCCCTAATCTGCTTCTGGCAGGGCACGCTGAGCCTTTGGTTAATTCCTCTTCCTGGTGGGAAATGAGTGTTAAATATGCCCGTCCAGACACTTACCTCACTCTCAACCCCTTGGTGATGTGGGTCCTCTGGTTTGTGGCCACTTTTGCTGGGTTCCTCACCTTTCAATGATGTGGCCCCACTAGTGTGAGGACACTCCTGCTTGGTTCTCATCCACGTGGTTATGTGGACCCCCTGGTGAGAGTCTGTTCCTGGCTTTGTTCCTCACCCACCTGTGAGGGAGACCCTCTGCTGATAGGTCACTCCTGCATGGCTGGCACACATTGCCTTGGTGAAGTCAGCCGTGTGGTGGCAGTTGGAGCGTGCTGGGAATCTCTTCCCCCGGTGATGAGGGTCCTCTTGCGTCAGGCCCTAACTGCTGGGCTCACCAACTTTTCTTAGGGAGCCCAGTGATGCTTTGGCACTCTTCTTAGGATCCCATCTCCATGGGGATGTGGGCCTTCTGCTCTGAGGTCCCAACGGCTGGGTTGTTCACATTTTCATGATGTGGGCTCTCTGGTGTTAGTTCACAGAAGCCTGGATCCCATAGCCTCTGTGCTCTTGGCTGCCTGCTGGGAGGTTCCAACTGCTGGATTCCTCACTTTTTTAATTTTTTGGGCCCTCTGTTGTGAGGATCCTCCTGCCTGCCTCACTCCCAGCCCCTTCGTGATGTGTGTCGTCTGGTTTGAGGCCACATGTGCTGGGTTCCTCACCTTTCGATGATGTGGGACCAATGGTCTTAGGAGACTCCTGCCTGGTTCACATCCCCTTGGTGATGTGGGCCCTCTGTTGAGAGTCTGATCCCGGCTGGGTTCCTCACCCATCTGTGAGGTAGGCCGTCTGATGTGAGGTCACTCTTGCCTGGCTTGCTCACCTCGCCTTGTGGACATGAGCCCTCTGGTGGCACTTGGAGCCTGCTGGGAGCCTCCTCTCCTCGGTGATGAGGGCCCTCTGGCATCAGGCCCTAACTGCTGGGCTCCCTACATTTTGTGATGTGCGCCCAGTGGTGCGAGGACACTCCAGCCAGGTTCACATCCCCATTGGGGTGTGGGCCTTCTGCTCTGAGGTCCCAAAGCCTGGGTTGCTCACAGTTTCATGATGTGGGCTCTCTGCTGTTAGTTCACTCCTGCCTGCATCCCATAGCTTCTGTGCTCTGGGCCGCCTGCTGGGAGGTTCCAACTGCTGGATTCCTCACCTTTCTTATTCTTTGGGCCCTCTGTTTTTAGGCTACTCCTGCCTGCCTCACTCCCATTCCCTTTGTGATATGTGTCCTCTGATTTGAGGCCACATGTGCTGGGTTCCGCACCTTTCGATGATGTGACCCCACTGGAGGGAAGACAGTCCTGACTGGTTCCCATCCCCTTGCTGATGTGGGCCCTCAGGTGAGAGTCTGATCCTGGCTGGGTTCCTCACCCTTCTGTGAGGTGGGCCCTCTGCTGTGAGGTCAATCATGCCTGTCTGGCACACGTCACCTTGGCGACGTGGGCCCTCTGGTGGCAGTTGGAGTGTGCTGGGATCCTCCTCCCCTCGGTGATGAGGGCCCTCTTGCCTTAGGCCATAACTGCTGGGCTCCCCACATTTTCTGATGTGCGCCAAGTGAGTGAGGAGACTCTTGCCAGGTTCCCATCCCCATGGCGATATGGGCCTTCTGCTCTGAGGTCAAAACGGCTGGCTTGCTCACAGTACCATGATGTGGGCCCTCTGCTGTGAGTTCACTCCGGCAAGGATCCCTTATCATCGGTGCTCTGAGCCGCCTGCTGGGAGGTTCCAACTGCTGGATTCCTCAACTTTTTTATTCTATGTGCCCTCTGTTGTGAGGCTCCTCCTGCCTGCCTCACTGCCAGCCCCTTGGTGATGACTGTCCTATGGCTTGAGGCCACATGTGCTGCGTTCCTCACCTTTCGATGATGTGACCCCACTCGTGTGAGGACACTCCTGCCTGGTTCCCATCCCCTTGGTGAGGTGGGCCCTCTGGCGAGAGTCTAATCCTGGCTGGGTTCCTCAACGTTCTGTGAGGTAGGCCCTCTGCTGTGAGGTCACTCCTGCCTGGCTGGCACACGTCACCTTGGAGACGTGAGCCCTCTGGTGGCAGTTGGAGCATGCAGGGCGCCTCCTCCTCTCGGTGATGACGGCCCTCTGGCGTCAGGCCCTAAATGGTGGGCTCCCCACATTTTCTGATGTGCGCCCAGTGGTGCGAGGACACTCCAGCCAGGTTCCCATTCCCATGGGGATGTGGTCCTTCTGCGCTGAAGTCTCAACTCCTGGGTTGCTCACAGTTTTGTGATGTGGGCCCTCTGCTGTGAGTTCACTGTGGCCTGGATCCCATAGCCTCGGTGTTCTGGGCCGCCTGCTGGAAGGTCTAAATGCTGGAATCCTCACGTTTTTTATATTATGTGCCCTGTGTTGTGAGGCTACTCCTGCCTGCCTCACTCCAAGGCCCTTGGTGATGTGGGTCCTCTGGTTTGAGGACACATGTGCTGGGTTCCTCACCTTAAGATGATGAGGCCCCACTGGTGTGAGGATAATCCTGACTGGGTCCCATCCCCTTTGTGATGTGGGCCCTCTGGTGAGAGTCTGATCCTGGCTGGGTTCCTCACCCATCTGTGAGGTGGGCCCTCTACTATCAGGTAACTCTTGCCTGGGTTGCTCACCTCGCCTTGTTGACATGAGCCCTCTGGTGGCAATTGGACCCTGCTGGGAGCCTCCTCAGCTCTGTGATGAGGGCCCTCTGATGTCAGGCCCTAACTGCTGGGCTCCCCAACTTTTCTTAGTGAGCCCAGTGTTGCTCAAGCACTCCTCTTAGGTTCCCATCCCCATGGGGATGTGGGCCTTCTGCTCTGAGGTTCCAACGGCTGGGTTGATCACAATTTCATGATGTGGGCTCTCTGGTGTTAGTTCACTGTGGCCTGGATCCCATAGCCTCTGTGGTCTTGGCTGCCTGCTGGGAGGTTCCAACTGTTCGATTCCTCAACTTTTGTATTCTATGGGTCCTGTGTTGTGATGCTCCTCCTGCCTGCCTCACTCGCAACCCCTTCGTGATGTGGGTCTTCTGGTTTGAGGCCACATGTGCTGGGTTAGGCAACTTTCAATGATGTGGCCCCACTGGTGTGAGGACACTCCTGCCTGGTTCCCATCCCCTTGGTGATGTGGGCCTTCTGGTGACAGTCTTATCCTGGCTGGGTTCCTCACTCTTCTGTGAGGTAGGCCCTCTGCTGTGAGGTCAATCCTGCCTGACTTGCACACATCACCTTGGCGACGTGGGCCCTCTGTTGGCACATGGAACCTGCTGGGAGCCTCCTGCCCTCGGTGATGATGGCCCTCTAGCATCAGGCTCTAACTGCTGGGCTCCCCACGTTTTCTGATGTGAGCCCAGTGATGCCAGGACACTCCTGTCAGGTTCCCATCCCCATGGGGATGTGGGCTTTCTGCTCTGAGGTCCCAATGCCTGGGTTGCTCACAGTTTCATGATGTGGGCTCTCTGGTGTTAGTTAACTCCTGCCTGCATCCCATAGCTTCTGTGCTCTCGGCCGCCTGCTGGGAGGTTCCAAATGCTGGATTCCTCACTTTTTTTATTCTTTGGGCCCTCTGTTTTTAGGCTACTCCTACCTGCCTCACTCCCATCCCCTTTGTGATGTATGTCCTCTGATATGAGGCCACATGTGCTGGGTTCCTCACCTTTCGATGATGTGGTCCCACTGGTGGGAGGACAGTCCTGACTGGTTCCCATCCCCTTGGTGTTGTGGGCCCTCTGGTGAGAGTCTCATCCTGCCTCGGTTCCTCACCCTTCTGTGAGATAGGCCCTCTGCTGTGAGGTCACTACTGCCTGGCTGGTGCATGCCACCTTGTAGACGTGGGCCCTCTGTTGGCAGTTGGAACCTGCTGGGAGTCTCCTCCCCTCAGTTATGAGGGCCCCCTGGCATCAGGCCCTAACTGCTGGGCTCCTAACATTTTCTGATATGTGCTAAGTGGTGTGAAGTCACTCCTGCCAGGTTCCCATCCCAATGGGGATGTGGGCCTTCTGTTCTGAGGTCCCAACAGCTGGGCTGCTCACAGGTTCATGATGTGGGCCCTCTGCTGTGAGTTCACTGCGGCCTGGATCCCATAGCCTCGGTGCTCTGGGCCACTTGCTGGGAGGTTCCAACTGCTGGATTCCTCAACTTTTATATTCTATGGACCCTGTGTTGTGAGGCCAGTCCTGCCAGCCTCATTCCAAACCCCTTGGTGATGTGGTTCCTCTGGTTTGAGGACACATGTGCTGGGATCCTCACCTTTCGATGATGTTGTCCCACTGGTGTGGGGACACTCCTGCCTGGTTCCCATCCCCTTGGTGATGTGGGCCCTCTGGTGAGAGTCTGATCCTGGCTGTGTTCCTCACCCTTCTGTGAGGTGGGCCTTCTGCTGTGAGGTCACTCCTGCCAGGCTGGCACACATCGCCTTGGCGACGTTGGCCCTCTGGTGGCAGCTGGAGCCTGCTGGGAGCCTCCTCCTCTCGGTGATGAGTGCCCTCTAGCGTCAGGCCCTAACTTCTGAGCACCCCACGTTTTCTGATGTGATGCCAGGACACTCCTGTCATGTTCCCATCACCATGGGGATGTGGGCCTTCTGCTCTGAGGTCCCAATGTCTGGGTTGCTCACAGTTTCATGATGTGGGCTGTCTGGTGTTAGTTCACTCTGGCCTGGTTCCTCTAGCCTCTGTGCTCTGGGCCGCCTGCTGGGAGGTTCCAACTGCTGGATTCCTCACCTTTCTTATTTTTGGGCCCTCTGTTATGAGGCTCCTCCTGCCTGCCTCACTCCCAGCCCCTTGGTGATGGGTGTCCTATGGTTTGAAGCCACATGTTCTGGGTTCCTCACCTTTAGATGATGTGGCCCTACTCATGTGAGGACACTCCTGCCTGGTTCCAATCCATTTGGTGATGTGGGCCCTCTGGTGCGAGTCTGATCCTGACTGGGTTCGTCACACTTCTCTGAGGTGGACCCTCTGCTGTGAGGTCATTCGTGCCTGGTTGGCACACATCGCCTTGGCGACGTCAGCCCTCTGGTGGCAGTTGGAGCCTGCTGGGAGCCTCCTTCCCTTGGTGATGAGGGTCCTCTGGCGTCAGGCCCTAACTGCTGGTCGCCCAAAATTTTCTGATACGTTCTCAGTGGTGCGAGGACACTCCTACCAGAATTCCATCCCCATGGGGATGTGGGCCTCCTGCTCTGAGGTCCCAATGGCTGGGTTGCTCAGTTTCATGACATGGGCCCTCTTCTGTGAGTTCACTGTGGCCTGGATCCCATAGTCTCGGTGCTCTGGGCCGCCTGCTGGGAGGTTCCAACTGCTGGATTCCTCACTTTTTTATTCTATGTGCCCAGTGTTGTGAGGCTACTCCTGCCTGCCTCACTCCGAGGTCCTTGGTGATGTGGGTCCTCTGGTTTGAGGACACATGTGCTGAGTACCTCAGCTTTCGATGATGTGGCCCCACTGATGTGAAGACACTCCTGCCTGGTTCCCATCCCCTTGGTGATGTGGGCCCTCTGGTGAGAGTCTGATGTTGGCTGGGTTTCTCACCCTTCTGTGAGGTGGGACCTCTGCTGTGAGGTAACTCCTGCCTGGCATGCTAACGTTGCCTTGGCAATGTGAGCCCTCAGGTGGCAGTTGGAGCCTGCTGGGAATCTCCTCCCCTCAGTTATGAGAGCTCTGGATAAAACACATATGCTCTTTTTTGCCAAGTGCATTATTTTCCAAGTTCTGTCTCTTTTCCTATGCTTTAAGAGCTACTCCCGTGTATGTTCTGAAATCAATTTCCAGCAATTCTGCCCCGCATTCAAGTCCTCTTCGCAGCCTTACTTCAGCATAATTTTGGATGATAGCTGTCATTTATAACTCCGCAGGTTTCTGAATTACAGTGCCCCTGAGCTCCTTTCTTCAACTCGCTTTCTTGTGAGCTGGCCGCAACACCGCAGGATCTCCTCAGGCCCTAATTTAGTTCCAGCATGGCACGAGGAGCCTTTGGTTCATTTATCTTCCTGGTGGGAAATGAGAGTTAAATTTGCCGTCCAGACACCGACAGATAGTCTCCCATTGCTTCTCCTTATTCCTGTTCATCTTCCGAAGAAATTGCAAACTGGGCCAAACAGGAGGTTAAAGGCACTGACTCTCCAAGTGGGGAGAGTGTTAGTAAAGCGTCTGGAATGTTGCACCCGAGTACCAGGGGACGAAAACTGAGACACATTTGAACACGTTTCCCGATCACACGGTGGATCATACTCTGGGTTCCACATGCATGTTTTAGCTGAAGGAAGAATCTCTTAAACGTGGAGAGTTGAGACCCATGGAATGGGTATCATGCAATATGACTTCAAAGGGTCTGCATTTGCTCACCGAACCTCACCAATCCTATCACTGCTGCGTTTATGCCGCTGTACACACGCTTCATTCTCTTTCGGAGACATATAAATCCATAGGTTTTAAGATTCTTACTAGTCAGGTATATTCTTAGGCGTTTAATATGGGGTGTTGAGTCCACTTCGTTGAGCAAGGAGTAGCTCTTGTCTATTACATATTTGGCTTATGGAACGGTATCTGTGCTAATTTCAATCTCTGGTTTTATGCAGCATCCCAACTCACCTTTCCCCTTAAGCAAGCATAAGTTGGTTTTCTACATTTGAGACCCTGTTCTGTTTTGTAATTCAGTTCTTGTGTAGCCAAGTTTACATTCCGTGTATTAGTGATATCTTATGATGTTTCTTTTTCTGTGTGACTTATTTCACTTAGAATCATCGTACCTGAATCCACTCATTATGCTGCTACGGGCCTGATGACGTAGATTTCATTGCTGAGTGATATTGCATTGTACGTAAGTACCACAACTTCTTTATCCATTTTTCGCTTTCTGTGATATTGAACTTGTACCGTAAACGAGGTTCTTGTAAACAGAGCCGTCCCAAACTTTGGGGTGGCTGTGTCTTTTTGATTTTAATTTCCCTAAGCTATAGGACCATAAGTGGAAGTGCCCTAGGCTCTGATGCTTTGTTTTTTGGATGTTTCAGGAAACACCATACACTTCTCCAGAGTGGCTGCTGGCAATTTACATCCCGCCCATCAGCATAACAAGGCTCCCTGTTCTCCATGGCCTGTCCTGCTTTTCTGGATTTTACACTTTTTTCAGATGGCCCTTTTGACCGGGGGGGCAGTGAGACTTCATTGTAGTGCAGATTTCCTTTGCAAGCTTGCTTGGTTGGCCAAAAAGGGCGTATGCGTTTTTTCCTGAATATATTCAGAAAAAAACGCATACGCCCTTTTTGGCCAAGTGCATCATTGTGGACGTTCTGCCTCTTTTCCTATGCTTTACATGCAATTCCAGTCTACCTCCTGAAATCGGTTTCCTGGAATCCTGCCCCGCTTTCAAGTCCTCTTGGCAGCCTTCCTTCAATATATTTTTGGAAGATAGCTGTCATTTATAACTCTGCAGGTTTGTGAATTACATTGTCCCTGAGCTCCTTTCTTCAACTCGCTTTCTTGTGAACTGGCCGCAATACCGCAGGATTGCGTCGGGCCCTAGTGTGGTTCCAGAATGGCACGCTGAGCCTTTGGTTAATTCCTCTTCCTGGTGGGAAATGAGAGTTAAATTTGCCCGTCCAGACACCTCCACCTAGTCTCTCATTGGTTCTCCCTATTCCTGTTCATTTTCCACAGAAATTGCAAACTGGGCCAAACAGGAGGTTAAAGGCACTGACTCTCCAAGTCGGGAGAGTGTTAGTAAAGCGTCTGGAATGTTGCACCCGAGTACCAGGGGACGAAAACTGAGACACATTTGAACACGTTTTCCGATAACACGGTGGATCATACTCTGGGTTCCACATGAATGTTTTAGCTGAAGGAAGAATCCCTTAAACAGGGAGAGTTGAGACCCATGGAATGGGTACCATGCAATATGACTTCAAAGGGATTGCATTTGCTCACCGAACCTCACCAATCCTATCACTGCTGCGTTTATGCCGCTGTACACACGCTTGATTCTCTTTCGGAGACATATAAATCCATAGGTTTTAAGATTCTTACTAGTCAGGTAGATTCTTAGGCGTTTAATATGGGGTGTTGAGTCCACTTCGTTGAGCAAGGAGTAGCTCTTGTCTATTACATATTTGGCTTATGGAACGGTATCTGTGCTAATTTCAATCTCTGGTTTTATGCAGCACCCCAACTCACCTTTCCCCTTAAGCAAGCATAAGTTGGTTTTCTACATTTGACACCCTGTTCTGTTTTGTAATTCAGTTCCTGTGTAGCCAAGTTTACATTCCGTGTGTTAGTGATATCTTATGATGTTTCTTTTTCTGTGTGACTTATTTCACTTAGAATCATCGTACCTGAATCCACTCATTATGCTGCTACGGGCCTGATGACATAGATTTCATTGCTGAGTGATATTGCATTGTACGTAAGTACCACAACTTCTTTATCCATTTTTCGCTTTCTGTGATATTGAACTTGTACCGTAAACGAGGTTCTTGTAAACAGAGCCGTCCCAAACTTTGGGGTGGCTGTGTCTTTTTGATTTTAATTTCCCTAAGCTATAGGACCATAAGTGGAAGTGCCCTAGGCTCTGTTGCTTTGTTTTTTGGATGTTTCAGGAAACACCATACACTTCTCCAGAGTGGCTGCTGGCAATTTACATCCCAACCATCAACATAAGAAGGCTCCTAGTTCTCCTTGGCCTGTCCTGCCTGTCTGGATTTTACACTTTTTTCGGATGGCCCTTTTGACCGGGGGGCAGTGAGACTTCATTGTAGTGCAGATTTCCTTTGCAAGCTTGCTTGGTTGGCCAAAAAGGGCGTATGCGTTTTTTCCTGAATATATTCAGGAAAAAATGCATACGCCCTTTTTGGCCAAGTGCATCATTGTGGACGTTCTGCCTCTTTTCCTATGCTTTACGTGCAATTCCAGTCTACCTCCTGAAATCGGTTTCTTGCAATTCTGCCCGCATTCAACTCCTCTTGGCCGCCTTACTTCAATATATTTTTGGAAGATAGCTGTCATTTATAACTCTGCAGGTTTGTGAATTACAGTGCCCCTGAGCTCCTTTCTTCAACTCGCTTTCTTGTGAGCTGGCCGCAACACCGCAGGATTGCTTCAGGCCCTAGTTTGGTTCCGGCACGGCATGCTGGGCCTTTGGTTAATTCCTCTTCCTGGTGGGAAATGAGAGTTAAATTTGCCCGTCCGGACACCTCCACCTAGTCTCTCATTGGTTCTCCCTATTCCTGTTCATTTTCCACAGAAATTGCAAACTGGGCCAAACAGGAGGTTAAAGGCACTGACTCTCCAAGTGGGGAGAGTGTTAGTAAAGCGTCTGGAATGTTGCACCCGAGTACCAGGGGACGAAAACTGAGACACATTTGAACACGTTTTCCAATCACATGGTGGATCATACTCTGGGTTCCACATGCATGTTTTAGCTGAAGGAAGAATCCCTTAAACATGGAGAGTTGAGACCCAAGGAATGGGTACCATGCAATATGACTTCAAAGGGTATGCATTTGCTCACCGAACCTCAACAATCCTATCACTGCTGCGTTTATGCCTCTGTACACACGCTTGATTCTCTTTCGGAGACATATAAATCCATAGGTTTTAAGATTCTTACTAGTCAGGTATATTCTTAGGCGTTTAATATGGGGTGTTGAGTCCACTTCGTTGAGCAAGGAGTAGCTCTTGTCTATTACATATTTGGCTTATGGAACGGTATCTGTGCTAATTTCAATCTCTGGTTTTATGCAGCACCCCAACTCACCTTTCCCCTTAAGCAAGCATAAGTTGGTTTTCTACATTTGACACCCTGTTCTGTTTTGTAATTCAGTTCCTGTGTAGCCAAGTTTACATTCCGTGTGTTAGTGATATCTTATGATGTTTCTTTTTCTGTGTGACTTATTTCACTTAGGATCATCGTACCTGAATCCACTCATTATGCTGCTACGGCCCTGATGACATAGATTTCATTGCTGAGTGATATTGCATTGTACGTAAGTACCACAACTTCTTTATCCATTTTTCGCTTTCTGTGATATTGAACTTGTACCGTAAACGAGGTTCTTGTAAACAGAGCCGTCCCAAACTTTGGGGTGGCTGTGTCTTTTTGATTTTAATTTCCCTAAGCTATAGGACCATAAGTGGAAGTGCCCTAGGCTCTGTTGCTTTGTTTTTTGGATGTTTCAGGAAACACCATACACTTCTCCAGAGTGGCTGCTGGCAATTTACATCCCACCCATCAGCATAAGAAGGCTCCTAGTTCTCCTTGGCCTGTCCTGCCTTTCTGGATTTTACACTTTTTTCGGATGGCCCTTTTGACCGGGGGGCAGTGAGACTTCATTGTAGTGCAGATTTCCTTTGCAAGCTTGCTTGGTTGGCCAAAAAGGGCGTATGAGTTTTTTCCTGAATATATTCAGGAAAAAATGCATACGCCATTTTTGGCCAAGTGCATCATTGTGGACGTTCTGCCTCTTTTCCTATGCTTTACGTGCAATTCCAGTCTACCTCCTGAAATCGGTTTCTTGCAATTCTGCACGCTTTCAACTCCTCTTGGCAGCCTTACTTCAATATATTTTTGGAAGATAGCTGTCATTTATAACTCTGCAGGTTTGTGAATTACAGTGCCCCTGAGCTCCTTTCTTCAACTCGCTTTCTTGTGAGCTGGCCGCAACACCGCAGGATTGCTTCAGGCCCTAGTTTGGTTCCGGCACGGCATGCTGAGCCTTTGGTTAATTCCTCTTCCTGGTGGGAAATGAGAGTTAAATTTGCCCGTCCGGACACCTCCACCTAGTCTCTCATTGGTTCTCCCTATTCCTGTTCATCTTCCTCAGAAATTGCAAATGGGCCAAACAGGAGGTTAAAGGCACTGACTCTCCAAGTCGGGAGAGTGTTAGTAAAGCGTCTGGAATGTTGCACCCGACTACCAGGGGACGAGAACTGAGACATATTGGAACATGTCTCCCGATCACACGGTTGATCATACTCTGGGTTCCACGTGCATGTTTTACCTGAAGGCAGAATCCCTTAAACCTGGAGAGTTGAGACGCGTGGAATGGGTACCATGCAATATGACTTCAAAGGGTCTTCATTTGCTCACCGAACCTCTCCAATCCTATCACTGCTGCGTTTATGCCCCTGTACACACGCTTGATTTTCTTTCAGAGACATAGCAATCCATAGGTTTTAAGATACTTACTAGTCAGGTACATTCTTAGGCGTTTAATATGGGGTGTTGAGTCCATTTCGTTGAGCAAGGAGTAGTTCTTGTCTATTCCATATTTGGCTTAAGGAACTTTATCTGTGCTCATTTCAATCTCTGGTTTGATGCAGCACCCCAACTCACCTTTCCCCTTAAGCAAGCATAAGTTGGTTTTCTAAATTTGAGACCCTGTTCTGTTTTGTAATCCAGTTCCTGTGTAGCCAAGTTTACATCCCGTGTATTAGTGATATCTTATGATGTTTCTTTTTCTGTGTGACTTATTTCAGTTAGAATCATCATACCTGAATCCACTCATTATGCTGCTACGGGCCTGATGACATAGATTTCATTGCTGAGTGATATTGCATTGTACGTAAGTACCACAACTTCTTTATCCATTTTTCACTTTCTGCGATATTGAACTTGTACCGTAAACGAGGTTCTTGTAAACAGAGCCGTCCCAAACTTTGGGGTGGCTGTGTCTTTTTGATTTTAATTTCCCTAAGCTATAGGACCATAAGTGGAAGTGCCCTAGGCTCTGTTGCTTTGTTTTTTAGATGTTTCAGGAAACACCATACACCTCTCCCGAGTGGCTCTTGGCAATTTACATCCCGCCCATCAGCATAACAAGGTTCCCAGTTCTCCATGGCCTGTCCTGCCTTTCTGGATTTTACACTTTTTTCAGATGGCCCTTTTGACCGGGGGGAAGTGAGACTTCATTGTAGTGCAGATTTCCTTTGCAAGCTTGCTTGGTTGGCCAAAAAGGGCGTATGCGTTTTTTCCTGAATATATTCAGGAAAAAACACATACGCCCTTTTTGGCCAAGTGCATCATTGTGGACGTTCTGCCTCTTTTCCTATGCTTTAAATGCAATTCCAGTCTACCTCCTGAAATCGGTTTCCTGCAATTCTGCCCCGCTTTCAAGTCCTCTTGACAGCCTTACTTCAGTATATTTTTGGACGATAGCTGTCATTTATAACTCTGCAGTTTTGTGAATTACAGTGCCCCTGAGCTCCTTTCTTCAACTCGCTTTCTTGTGAGCTGGCCGCAACACCGCAGGATTGCTTCAGGCCCTAATCTGGTTCCGGCACGGCACGCTGAGCCTTTGGTTAATTCCTCTTCCTGGTGGGAAATGAGAGTTAAATTTGCCCGTCCAGACACCTCCACCTAGTCTCTCATTGGTTCTCCCTATTCCTGTTCATCTTCCGCAGAAATTGCAAACTGGGCCAAACAGGAGGTTAAAGGCACTGACTCTCCAAGTCGGGAGAGTGTTAGTAAAGCGTCTGGAATGTTGCACCCGAGTACCAGGGGACGAGAACTGAGACATATTGGAACACGTCTCCCGATCACACGGTTGATCATACTCTGGGTTCCACGTGCATGTTTTACCTGAAGGAAGAATCCCTTAAACCTGGAGAGTTGAGACCCGTGGAATGGGTACCATGCAATATGACTTCAAAGGGTCTTCATTTGCTCACCGAACCTCTCCAATCCTATCACTGCTGCGTTTGTGCCCCTGTACACACGCTTGATTTTCTTTCAGAGACATAGCAATCCATAGGTTTTAAGATACTTACTAGTCAGGTACATTCTTAGGCGTTTAATATGGGGTGTTGAGTCCATTTCGTTGAGCAAGGAGTAGTTCTTGTCTATTCTATATTTGGCTTAGGGAACTTTATCTGTGCTCATTTCAATCTCTGGTTTGATGCAGCACCCCAACTCACCTTTCCCCTTAAGCAAGCATAAGTTGGTTTTCTAAATTTGAGACCCTGTTCTGTTTTGTAATCCAGTTCCTGTGTAGCCAAGTTTACATCCCGTGTATTAGTGATATCTTATGATGTTTCTTTTTCTGTGTGACTTATTTCAGTTAGAATCATCATACCTGAATCCACTCATTATGCTGCTATGGGCCTGATGACATAGATTTCATTGCTGAGTGATATTGCATTGTACGTAAGTACCACAACTTCTTTATCCATTTTTCACTTTCTGCGATATTGAACTTGTTCCGTAAACGAGGTTCTTGTAAACAGAGCCGTCCCAAACTTTGGGGTGGCTGTGTCTTTTTGATTTTAATTTCCCTAAGCTATAGGACCATAAGTGGAAGTGCCCTAGGCTCTGTTGCTTTGTTTTTTAGATGTTTCAGGAAACACCATACACCTCTCCCGAGTGGCTGTTGGCAATTTACATCCCGCCCATCAGCATAACAAGGCTCCCAGTTCTCCATGGCCTGTCCTGCCTTTCTGGATTTTACACTTTTTTCAGATGGCCCTTTTGACCGGGGGGAAGTGAGACTTCATTGTAGTGCAGATTTCCTTTGCAAGCTTGCTTGGTTGGCCAAAAAGGGCGTATGCGTTTTTTCCTGAATATATTCAGGAAAAAACGCATACGCCCTTTTTGGCCAAGTGCATCATTGTGGACGTTCTGCCTCTTTTCCTATGCTTTAAATGCAATTCCAGTCTACCTCCTGAAATCGGTTTCCTGCAATTCTGCCCCGCTTTCAAGTCCTCTTGACAGCCTTACTTCAGTATATTTTTGGACGATAGCTGTCATTTATAACTCTGCAGGTTTGTGAATTACAGTGCCCCTGAGCTCCTTTCTTCAACTCGCTTTCTTGTGAGCTGGCCGCAACACCGCAGGATTACTTCAGGCCCTAATCTGGTTCCGGCACGGCACGCTGAGCCTTTGGTTAATTCCTCTTCCTGGTGGGAAATGAGAGTTAAATTTGCCCGTCCAGACACCTCCACCTAGTCTCTCATTGGTTCTCCCTATTCCTGTTCATCTTCCGCAGAAATTGCAAACTGGGCCAAACAGGAGGTTAAAGGCACTGACTCTCCAAGTCGGGAGAGTGTTAGTAAAGCGTCTGGAATGTTGCACCCGAGTACCAGGGGACGAGAACTGAGACATATTGGAACACGTCTCCCAATCACACGGTTGATCATACTCTGGGTTCCATGTGCATGTTTTAGCTGAAGGAAGAATCCCTTAAACCTGGAGAGTTGAGACCCGTGGAATGGGTACCATGCAATATGACTTCAAAGGGTCTTCATTTGCTCACCGAACCTCTCCAATCCTATCACTGCTGCGTTTGTGCCCCTGTACACACGCTTGATTTTCTTTCAGAGACATAGCAATCCATAGGTTTTAAGATACTTACTAGTCAGGTACATTCTTAGGCGTTTAATATGGGGTGTTGAGTCCATTTCGTTGAGCAAGGAGTAGTTCTTGTCTATTCTATATTTGGCTTAAGGAACTTTATCTGTGCTCATTTCAATCTCTGGTTTGATGCAGCACCCCAACTCACCTTTCCCCTTAAGCAAGCATAAGTTGGTTTTCTAAATTTGAGACCCTGTTCTGTTTTGTAATCCAGTTCCTGTGTAGCCAAGTTTACATCCCGTGTATTAGTGATATCTTATGATGTTTCTTTTTCTGTGTGACTTATTTCAGTTAGAATCATCATACCTGAATCCACTCATTATGCTGCTATGGGCCTGATGACATAGATTTCATTGCTGAGTGATATTGCATTGTACGTAAGTACCACAACTTCTTTATCCATTTTTCACTTTCTGCGATATTGAACTTGTTCCGTAAACGAGGTTCTTGTAAACAGAGCCGTCCCAAACTTTGGGGTGGCTGTGTCTTTTTGATTTTAATTTCCCTAAGCTATAGGACCATAAGTGGAAGTGCCCTAGGCTCTGTTGCTTTGTTTTTTAGATGTTTCAGGAAACACCATACACCTCTCCCGAGTGGCTGTTGGTAATTTACATCCCGCCCATCAGCATAACAAGGCTCCCAGTTCTCCATGGCCTGTCCTGCCTTTCTGGATTTTACACTTTTTTCAGATGGCCCTTTTGACCGGGGGGAAGTGAGACTTCATTGTAGTGCAGATTTCCTTTGCAAGCTTGCTTGGTTGGCCAAAAAGGGCGTATGCGTTTTTTCCTGAATATATATTCAGGAAATATATTCAGGAATATATTCAGGAAAAAACGCATACGCCCTTTTTGGCCAAGTGCATCATTGTGGACGTTCTGCCTCTTTTCCTATGCTTTAAATGCAATTCCAGTCTACCTCCTGAAATCGGTTTCCTGCAATTCTGCCCCGCTTTCAAGTCCTCTTGACAGCCTTACTTCAGTATATTTTTGGACGATAGCTGTCATTTATAACTCTGCAGGTTTGTGAATTACAGTGCCCCTGAGCTCCTTTCTTCAACTCGCTTTCTTGTGAGCTGGCCGCAACACCGCAGGATTGCTTCAGGCCCTAATCTGGTTCCGGCACGGCACGCTGAGCCTTTGGTTAATTCCTCTTCCTGGTGGGAAATGAGAGTTAAATTTGCCCGTCCAGACACCTCCACCTAGTCTCTCATTGGTTCTCCCTATTCCTGTTCATCTTCCGCAGAAATTGCAAACTGGGCGAAACAGGAGGTTAAAGGCACTGACTCTCCAAGTCGGGAGAGTGTTAGTAAAGCGTCTGGAATGTTGCACCCGAGTACCAGGGGACGAGAACTGAGACATATTGTAACACGTCTCCCGATCACACGGTTGATCATACTCTGGGTTCCACGTGCATGTTTTACCTGAAGGCAGAATCCCTTAAACCTGGAGAGTTGAGACCCGTGGAATGGGTACCATGCAATATGACTTCAAAGGGTCTTCATTTGCTCACCGAACCTCTCCAATCCTATCACTGCTGCGTTTATGCCCGTGTACACACGCTTGATTTTCTTTCAGAGACATAGCAATCCATAGGTTTTAAGATACTTACTAGTCAGGTACATTCTTAGGCGTTTAATATGGGGTGTTGAGTCCATTTCGTTGAGCAAGGAGTAGTTCTTGTCTATTCCATATTTGGCTTAAGGAACTTTATCTGTGCTCATTTCAATCTCTGGTTTGATGCAGCACCCCAACTCACCTTTCCCCTTAAGCAAGCATAAGTTGGTTTTCTAAATTTGAGACCCTGTTCTGTTTTGTAATCCAGTTCCTGTGTAGCCAAGTTTACATCCCGTGTATTAGTGATATCTTATGATGTTTCTTTTTCTGTGTGACTTATTTCAGTTAGAATCATCATACCTGAATCCACTCATTATACTGCTACGGGCCTGATGACATAGATTTCATTGCTGAGTGATATTGCATTGTACATAAGTACCACAACTTCTTTATCCATTTTTCACTTTCTGCGATATTGAACTTGTACCGTAAACGAGGTTCTTGTAAACAGAGCCGTCCCAAACTTTGGGGTGGCTGTGTCTTTTTGATTTTAATTTCCCTAAGCTATAGGACCATAAGTGGAAGTGCCCTAGGCTCTGTTGCTTTGTTTTTTAGATGTTTCAGGAAACACCATACACCTCTCCCGAGTGGCTCTTGGCAATTTACATCCCGCCCATCAGCATAACAAGGCTCCCAGTTCTCCATGGCCTGTCCTGCCTTTCTGGATTTTACACTTTTTTCAGATGGCCCTTTTGACCGGGGGGAAGTGAGACTTCATTGTAGTGCAGATTTCCTTTGCAAGCTTGCTTGGTTGGCCAAAAAGGGCGTATGCGTTTTTTCCTGAATATATTCAGGAAAAAACGCATATGCCCTTTTTGGCCAAGTGCATCATTGTGGACGTTCTGCCTCTTTTCCTATGCTTTACATGCAATTCCAGTCTACCTCCTGAAATCGGTTTCCTGCAATTCTGCCCCGCTTTCAAGTCCTCTTGGCAGCCTTACTTCAGTATATTTTTGGACGATAGCTGTCATTTATAACTCTGCAGGTTTGTGAATTACAGTGCCCCTGAGCTCCTTTCTTCAACTCGCTTTCTTGTGAGCTGGCCGCAACACCGCAGGATTGCTTCAGGCCCTAATCTGGTTCCGGCACGGCACGCTGAGCCTTTGGTTAATTCCTCTTCCTGGTGGGAAATGAGAGTTAAATTTGCCCGTCCAGACACCTCCACCTAGTCTCTCATTGGTTCTCCCTATTCCTGTTCATCTTCCGCAGAAATTGCAAACTGGGCCAAACAGGAGGTTAAAGGCACTGACTCTCCAAGTCGAGAGAGTGTTAGTAAAGCGTCTGGAATGTTGCACCCGAGTACCAGGGGACGAGAACTGAGACATATTGGAACACGTCTCCCGATCACACGGTTGATCATACTCTGGGTTCCACGTGCATGTTTTACCTGAAGGCAGAATCCCTTAAACCTGGAGAGTTGAGACCCGTGGAATGGGTACCATGCAATATGACTTCAAAGGGTCTTCATTTGCTCACCGAACCTCTCCAATCCTATCACTGCTGCGTTTATGCCCCTGTACACACGCTTGATTTTCTTTCAGAGACATAGCAATCCATAGGTTTTAAGATACTTACTAGTCAGGTACATTCTTAGGCGTTTAATATGGGGTGTTGAGTCCATTTCGTTGAGCAAGGAGTAGTTCTTGTCTATTCCATATTTGGCTTAAGGAACTTTATCTGTGCTCATTTCAATCTCTGGTTTGATGCAGCACCCCAACTCACCTTTCCCCTTAAGCAAGCATAAGTTGGTTTTCTAAATTTGAGACCCTGTTCTGTTTTGTAATCCAGTTCCTGTGTAGCCAAGTTTACATCCCGTGTATTAGTGATATCTTATGATGTTTCTTTTTCTGTGTGACTTATTTCAGTTAGAATCATCATACCTGAATCCACTCATTATGCTGCTACGGGCCTGATGACATAGATTTCATTGCTGAGTGATATTGCATTGTACATAAGTACCACAACTTCTTTATCCATTTTTCACTTTCTGCGATATTGAACTTGTACCGTAAACGAGGTTCTTGTAAACAGAGCCGTCCCAAACTTTGGGGTGGCTGTGTCTTTTTGATTTTAATTTCCCTAAGCTATAGGACCATAAGTGGAAGTGCCCTAGGCTCTGTTGCTTTGTTTTTTAGATGTTTCAGGAAACACCATACACCTCTCCCGAGTGGCTGTTGGCAATTTACATCCCGCCCATCAGCATAACAAGGCTCCCAGTTCTCCATGGCCTGTCCTGCCTTTCTGGATTTTACACATTTTTCACATGGCCCTTTTGACCGGGGGGAAGTGAGACTTCATTGTAGTGCAGATTTCCTTTGCAAGCTTGCTTGGTTGGCCAAAAAGGGCGTATGCGTTTTTTCCTGAATATATTCAGGAAAAAACGCATACGCCCTTTTTGGCCAAGTGCATCATTGTGGACGTTCTGCCTCTTTTCCTATGCTTTACATGCAATTCCAGTCTACCTCCTGAAATCGGTTTCCTGCAATTCTGCCCCGCTTTCAAGTCCTCTTGGCAGCCTTACTTCAGTATATTTTTGGACGATAGCTGTCATTTATAACTCTGCAGGTTTGTGAATTACAGTGCCCCTGAGCTCCTTTCTTCAACTCGCTTTCTTGTGAGCTGGCCGCAACACCGCAGGATTGCTTCATGCCCTAATCTGGTTCCGGCACGGCACGCTGAGCCTTTGGTTAATTCCTCTTCCTGGTGGGAAATGAGAGTTAAATTTGCCCGTCCAGACACCTCCAGCTAGTCTCTCATTGGTTCTCCCTATTCCTGTTCATCTTCCGCAGAAATTGCAAACTGGGCCAAACAGGAGGTTAAAGGCACTGACTCTCCAAGTCGGGAGAGTGTTAGTAAAGCGTGTGGAATGTTGCACCCGAGTACCAGGGGACGAGAACTGAGACATATTGGAACACGTCTCCCGATCACATGGTTGATCATACTCTGGGTTCCACGTGCATGTTTTACCTGAAGGCAGAATCCCTTAAACCTGGAGAGTTGAGACCCGTGGAATGGGTACCATGCAATATGACTTCAAAGGGTCTTCATTTGCTCACCGAACCTCTCCAATCCTATCACTGCTGCGTTTATGCCCCTGTACACACGCTTGATTTTCTTTCAGAGACATAGCAATCCATAGGTTTTAAGATACTTACTAGTCAGGTACATTCTTAGGCGTTTAATATGGGGTGTTGAGTCCATTTCGTTGAGCAAGGAGTAGTTCTTGTCTATTCCATATTTGGCTTAAGGAACTTTATCTGTGCTCATTTCAATCTCTGGTTTGATGCAGCACCCCAACTCACCTTTCCCCTTAAGCAAGCATAAGTTGGTTTTCTAAATTTGAGACCCTGTTCTGTTTTGTAATCCAGTTCCTGTGTAGCCAAGTTTACATTCCGTGTATTAGTGATATCTTATGATGTTTCTTTTTCTGTGTGACTTATTTCAGTTAGAATCATCATACCTGAATCCACTCATTATGCTGCTACGGGCCTGATGACATAGATTTCATTGCTGAGTGATATTGCATTGTACGTAAGTACCACAACTTCTTTATCCATTTTTCACTTTCTGCGATATTGAACTTGTTCCGTAAACGAGGTTCTTGTAAACAGAGCCGTCCCAAACTTTGGGGTGGCTGTGTCTTTTTGATTTGAATTTCCCTAAGCTATAGGACCATAAGTGGAAGTGCCCTAGGCTCTGTTGCTTTGTTTTTCAGATGTTTCAGGAAACACCATACACCTCTCCCGAGTGGCTCTTGGCAATTTACATCCCGCCCATCAGCATAACAAGGCTCCCAGTTCTCCATGGCCTGTCCTGCCTTTCTGGATTTTACACTTTTTTCAGATGGTCCTTTTGACCGGGGGGAAGTGAGACTTCATTGTAGTGCAGATTTCCTTTGCAAGCTTGCTTGGTTGGCCAAAAAGGGCGTATGCGTTTTTCCCTGAATATATTCAGGAAAAAACGCATACGCCCTTTTTGGCCAAGTGCATCATTGTGGACGTTCTGCCTCTTTTCCTATGCTTTAAATGCAATTCCAGTCTACCTCCTGAAATCGGTTTCCTGCAATTCTGCCCCGCTTTCAAGTCCTCTTGGCAGCCTTACTTCAGTATATTTTTGGACGATAGCTGTCATTTATAACTCTGCAGGTTTGTGAATTACAGTGCCCCTGAGCTCCTTTCTTCAACTCGCTTTCTTGTGAGCTGGCCGCAACACCGCAGGATTGCTTCAGGCCCTAATCTGGTTCCGGCACGGCACGCTGAGCCTTTGGTTAATTCCTCTTCCTGGTGGGAAATGAGAGTTAAATTTGCCCGTCCAGACACCTCCAGCTAGTCTCTCATTGGTTCTCCCTATTCCTGTTCATCTTCCGCACAAATTGCAAACTGGGCCAAACAGGAGGTTAAAGGCACTGACTCTCCAAGTCGGGAGAGTGTTAGTAAAGCGTCTGGAATGTTGCACCCGAGTACCAGGGGACGAGAACTGAGACATATTGGAACACGTCTCCCGATCACACGGTTGATCATACTCTGGGTTCCACGTGCATGTTTTACCTGAAGGCAGAATCCCTTAAACCTGGAGAGTTGAGACCCGTGGAATGGGTACCATGCAATATGACTTCAAAGGGTCTTCATTTGCTCACCGAACCTCTCCAATCCTATCACTGCTGCGTTTATGCCCCTGTACACACGCTTGATTTTCTTTCAGAGACATAGCAATCCATAGGTTTTAAGATACTTACTAGTCAGGTACATTCTTAGGCGTTTAATATGGGGTGTTGAGTCCATTTCGTTGAGCAAGGAGTAGTTCTTGTCTATTCCATATTTGGCTTAAGGAACTTTATCTGTGCTCATTTCAATCTCTGGTTTGATGCAGCACCCCAACTCACCTTTCCCCTTAAGCAAGCATAAGTTGGTTTTCTAAATTTGAGACCCTGTTCTGTTTTGTAATCCAGTTCCTGTGTAGCCAAGTTTACATTCCGTGTATTAGTGATATCTTATGATGTTTCTTTTTCTGTGTGACTTATTTCAGTTAGAATCATCATACCTGAATCCACTCATTATGCTGCTACGGGCCTGATGACATAGATTTCATTGCTGAGTGATATTGCATTGTACGTAAGTACCACAACTTCTTTATCCATTTTTCACTTTCTGCGATATTGAACTTGTTCCGTAAACGAGGTTCTTGTAAACAGAGCCGTCCCAAACTTTGGGGTGGCTGTGTCTTTTTGATTTGAATTTCCCTAAGCTATAGGACCATAAGTGGAAGTGCCCTAGGCTCTGTTGCTTTGTTTTTTAGATGTTTCAGGAAACACCATACACCTCTCCCGAGTGGCTGTTGGCAATTGACATCCCGCCCATCAGCATAACAAGGCTCCCAGTTCTCCATGGCCTGTCCTGCCTTTCTGGATTTTACACTTTTTTCAGATGGCCCTTTTGACCGGGGGGAAGTGAGACTTCATTGTAGTGCAGATTTCCTTTGCAAGCTTGCTTGGTTGGCCAAAAAGGGCGTATGCGTTTTTTCCTGAATATATTCAGGAAAAAACGCATACGCCCTTTTTGGCCAAGTGCATCATTGTGGACGTTCTGCCTCTTTTCCTATGCTTTAAATGCAATTCCAGTCTACCTCCTGAAATCGGTTTCCTGCAATTCTGCCCCGCTTTCAAGTCCTCTTGGCAGCCTTACTTCAGTATATTTTTGGACGATAGCTGTCATTTATAACTCTGCAGGTTTGTGAATTACAGTGCCCCTGAGCTCCTTTCTTCAACTCGCTTTCTTGTGAGCTGGCCGCAACACCGCAGGATTGCTTCAGGCCCTAATCTGGTTCCGGCACGGCACGCTGAGCCTTTGGTTAATTCCTCTTCCTGGTGGGAAATGAGAGTTAAATTTGCCCGTCCAGACACCTCCAGCTAGTCTCTCATTGGTTCTCCCTATTCCTGTTCATCTTCCGCAGAAATTGCAAACTGGGCCAAACAGGAGGTTAAAGGCACTGACTCTCCAAGTCGGGAGAGTGTTAGTAAAGCGTCTGGAATGTTGCACCCGAGTACCAGGGGACGAGAACTGAGACATATTGGAACACGTCTCCCGATCACACGGTTGATCATACTCTGGGTTCCACGTGCATGTTTTACCTGAAGGCAGAATCCCTTAAACCTGGAGAGTTGAGACCCGTGGAATGGGTACCATGCAATATGACTTCAAAGGGTCTTCATTTGCTCACCGAACCTCTCCAATCCTATCACTGCTGCGTTTATGCCCCTGTACACACGCTTGATTTTCTTTCAGAGACATAGCAATCCATAGGTTTTAAGATACTTACTAGTCAGGTACATTCTTAGGCGTTTAATATGGGGTGTTGAGTCCATTTCGTTGAGCAAGGAGTAGTTCTTGTCTATTCCATATTTGGCTTAAGGAACTTTATCTGTGCTCATTTCAATCTCTGGTTTGATGCAGCACCCCAACTCACCTTTCCCCTTAAGCAAGCATAAGTTGGTTTTCTAAATTTGAGACCCTGTTCTGTTTTGTAATCCAGTTCCTGTGTAGCCAAGTTTACATTCCGTGTATTAGTGATATCTTATGATGTTTCTTTTTCTGTGTGACTTATTTCAGTTAGAATCATCATACCTGAATCCACTCATTATGCTGCTATGGGCCTGATGACATAGATTTCATTGCTGAGTGATATTGCATTGTACGTAAGTACCACAACTTCTTTATCCATTTTTCACTTTCTGCGATATTGAACTTGTTCCGTAAACGAGGTTCTTGTAAACAGAGCCGTCCCAAACTTTGGGGTGGCTGTGTCTTTTTGATTTTAATTTCCCTAAGCTATAGGACCATAAGTGGAAGTGCCCTAGGCTCTGTTGCTTTGTTTTTTAGATGTTTCAGGAAACACCATACACCTCTCCCGAGTGGCTGTTGGCAATTTACATCCCGCCCATCAGCATAACAAGGCTCCCAGTTCTCCATGGCCTGTCCTGCCTTTCTGGATTTTACACTTTTTTCAGATGGCCCTTTTGACCGGGGGGAAGTGAGACTTCATTGTAGTGCAGATTTCCTTTGCAAGCTTGCTTGGTTGGCCAAAAAGGGCGTATGCGTTTTTTCCTGAATATATTCAGGAAAAAACGCATACGCCCTTTTTGGCCAAGTGCATCATTGTGGACGTTCTGCCTCTTTTCCTATGCTTTAAATGCAATTCCAGTCTACCTCCTGAAATCGGTTTCCTGCAATTCTGCCCCGCTTTCAAGTCCTCTTGGCAGCCTTACTTCAGTATATTTTTGGACGATAGCTGTCATTTATAACTCTGCAGGTTTGTGAATTACAGTGCCCCTGAGCTCCTTTCTTCAACTCGCTTTCTTGTGAGCTGGCCGCAACACCGCAGGATTGCTTCAGGCCCTAATCTGGTTCCGGCACGGCACGCTGAGCCTTTGGTTAATTCCTCTTCCTGGTGGGAAATGAGAGTTAAATTTGCCCGTCCAGACACCTCCAGCTAGTCTCTCATTGGTTCTCCCGATTCCTGTTCATCTTCCGCAGAAATTGCAAACTGGGCCAAACAGGAGGTTAAAGGCACTGACTCTCCAAGTCGGGAGAGTGTTAGTAAAGCGTCTGGAATGTTGCACCCGAGTACCAGGGGACGAGAACTGAGACATATTGGAACACGTCTCCCGATCACACGGTTGATCATACTCTGGGTTCCATGTGCATGTTTTAGCTGAAGGAAGAATCCCTTAAACCTGGAGAGTTGAGACCCGTGGAATGGGTACCATGCAATATGACTTCAAAGGGTCTTCATTTGCTCACCGAACCTCTCCAATCCTATCACTGCTGCGTTTGTGCCCCTGTACACACGCTTGATTTTCTTTCAGAGACATAGCAATCCATAGGTTTTAAGATACTTACTAGTCAGGTACATTCTTAGGCGTTTAATATGGGGTGTTGAGTCCATTTCGTTGAGCAAGGAGTAGTTCTTGTCTATTCTATATTTGGCTTAAGGAACTTTATCTGTGCTCATTTCAATCTCTGGTTTTATGCAGCACCCCAACTCACCTTTCCCCTTAAGCAAGCATAAGTTGGTTTTCTAAATTTGAGACCCTGTTCTGTTTTGTAATCCAGTTCCTGTGTAGCCAAGTTTACATCCCGTGTATTAGTGATATCTTATGATGTTTCTTTTTCTGTGTGACTTATTTCAGTTAGAATCATCATACCTGAATCCACTCATTATGCTGCTACGGGCCTGATGACATAGATTTCATTGCTGAGTGATATTGCATTGTACGTAAGTACCACAACTTCTTTATCCATTTTTCACTTTCTGCGATATTGAACTTGTACCGTAAACGAGGTTCTTGTAAACAGAGCCGTCCCAAACTTTGGGGTGGCTGTGTCTTTTTGATTTTAATTTCCCTAAGCTATAGGACCATAAGTGGAAGTGCCCTAGGCTCTGTTGCTTTGTTTTTTAGATGTTTCAGGAAACACCATACACCTCTCCCGAGTGGCTCTTGGCAATTTACATCCCGCCCATCAGCATAACAAGGCTCCCAGTTCTCCATGGCCTGTCCTGCCTTTCTGGATTTTACACTTTTTTCAGATGGCCCTTTTGACCGGGGGGAAGTGAGACTTCATTGTAGTGCAGGTTTCCTTTGCAAGCTTGCTTGGTTGGCCAAAAAGGGCGTATGCGTTTTTTCCTGAATATATTCAGGAAAAAACGCATACGCCCTTTTTGGCCAAGTGCATCATTGTGGACGTTCTGCCTCTTTTCCTATGCTTTACATGCAATTCCAGTCTACCTCCTGAAATCGGTTTCCTGCAATTCTGCCCCGCTTTCAAGTCCTCTTGGCAGCCTTACTTCAGTATATTTTTGGACGATAGCTGTCATTTATAACTCTGCAGGTTTGTGAATTACAGTGCCCCTGAGCTCCTTTCTTCAACTCGCTTTCTTGTGAGCTGGCCGCAACACCGCAGGATTGCTTCAGGCCCTAATCTGGTTCCGGCACGGCACGCTGAGCCTTTGGTTAATTCCTCTTCCTGGTGGGAAATGAGAGTTAAATTTGCCCGTCCAGACACCTCCACCTAGTCTCTCATTGGTTCTCCCTATTCCTGTTCATCTTCCGCAGAAATTGCAAACTGGGCCAAACAGGAGGTTAAAGGCACTGACTCTCCAAGTCGGGAGAGTGTTAGTAAAGCGTGTGGAATGTTGCACCCGAGTACCAGGGGACGAGAACTGAGACATATTGGAACACGTCTCCCGATCACACGGTTGATCATACTCTGGGTTCCACGTGCATGTTTTACCTGAAGGCAGAATCCCTTAAACCTGGAGAGTTGAGACCCGTGGAATGGGTACCATGCAATATGACTTCAAAGGGTCTTCATTTGCTCACCGAACCTCTCCAATCCTATCACTGCTGCGTTTATGCCCCTGTACACACGCTTGATTTTCTTTCAGAGACATAGCAATCCATAGGTTTTAAGATACTTACTAGTCAGGTACATTCTTAGGCGTTTAATATGGGGTGTTGAGTCCATTTCGTTGAGCAAGGAGTAGTTCTTGTCTATTCCATATTTGGCTTAAGGAACTTTATCTGTGCTCATTTCAATCTCTGGTTTGATGCAGCACCCCAACTCACCTTTCCCCTTAAGCAAGCATAAGTTGGTTTTCTAAATTTGAGACCCTGTTCTGTTTTGTAATCCAGTTCCTGTGTAGCCAAGTTTACATTCCGTGTATTAGTGATATCTTATGATGTTTCTTTTTCTGTGTGACTTATTTCAGTTAGAATCATCATACCTGAATCCACTCATTATGCTGCTATGGGCCTGATGACATAGATTTCATTGCTGAGTGATATTGCATTGTACGTAAGTACCACAACTTCTTTATCCATTTTTCACTTTCTGCGATATTGAACTTGTTCCGTAAACGAGGTTCTTGTAAACAGAGCCGTCCCAAACTTTGGGGTGGCTGTGTCTTTTTGATTTGAATTTCCCTAAGCTATAGGACCATAAGTGGAAGTGCCCTAGGCTCTGTTGCTTTGTTTTTCAGATGTTTCAGGAAACACCATACACCTCTCCCGAGTGGCTCTTGGCAATTTACATCCCGCCCATCAGCATAACAAGGCTCCCAGTTCTCCATGGCCTGTCCTGCCTTTCTGGATTTTACACTTTTTTCAGATGGCCCTTTTGACCGGGGGGAAGTGAGACTTCATTGTAGTGCAGATTTCCTTTGCAAGCTTGCTTGGTTGGCCAAAAAGGGCGTATGCGTTTTTTCCTGAATATATTCAGGAAAAAACGCATACGCCCTTTTTGGCCAAGTGCATCATTGTGGACGTTCTGCCTCTTTTCCTATGCTTTAAATGCAATTCCAGTCTACCTCCTGAAATCGGTTTCCTGCAATTCTGCCCCGCTTTCAAGTCCTCTTGACAGCCTTACTTCAGTATATTTTTGGACGATAGCTGTCATTTATAACTCTGCAGGTTTGTGAATTACAGTGCCCCTGAGCTCCTTTCTTCAACTCGCTTTCTTGTGAGCTGGCCGCAACACCGCAGGATTGCTTCAGGCCCTAATCTGGTTCCGGCACGGCACGCTGAGCCTTTGGTTAATTCCTCTTCCTGGTGGGAAATGAGAGTTAAATTTGCCCGTCCAGACACCTCCACCTAGTCTCTCATTGGTTCTCCCTATTCCTGTTCATCTTCCGCAGAAATTGCAAACTGGGCCAAACAGGAGGTTAAAGGCACTGACTCTCCAAGTCGGGAGAGTGTTAGTAAAGCGTGTGGAATGTTGCACCCGAGTTCCAGGGGACGAGAACTGAGACATATTGGAACACGTCTCCCGATCACACGGTTGATCATACTCTGGGTTCCACGTGCATGTTTTACCTGAAGGCAGAATCCCTTAAACCTGGAGAGTTGAGACCCGTGGAATGGGTACCATGCAATATGACTTCAAAGGGTCTTCATTTGCTCACCGAACCTCTCCAATCCTATCACTGCTGCGTTTATGCCCCTGTACACACGCTTGATTTTCTTTCAGAGACATAGCAATCCATAGGTTTTAAGATACTTACTAGTCAGGTACATTCTTAGGCGTTTAATATGGGGTGTTGAGTCCATTTCGTTGAGCAAGGAGTAGTTCTTGTCTATTCCATATTTGGCTTAAGGAACTTTATCTGTGCTCATTTCAATCTCTGGTTTGATGCAGCACCCCAACTCACCTTTCCCCTTAAGCAAGCATAAGTTGGTTTTCTAAATTTGAGACCCTGTTCTGTTTTGTAATCCAGTTCCTGTGTAGCCAAGTTTACATCCCGTGTATTAGTGATATCTTATGATGTTTCTTTTTCTGTGTGACTTATTTCAGTTAGAATCATCATACCTGAATCCACTCATTATGCTGCTACGGGCCTGATGACATAGATTTCATTGCTGAGTGATATTGCATTGTACATAAGTACCACAACTTCTTTATCCATTTTTCACTTTCTGCGATATTGAACTTGTACCGTAAACGAGGTTCTTGTAAACAGAGCCGTCCCAAACTTTGGGGTGGCTGTGTCTTTTTGATTTTAATTTCCCTAAGCTATAGGACCATAAGTGGAAGTGCCCTAGGCTCTGTTGCTTTGTTTTTTAGATGTTTCAGGAAACACCATACACCTCTCCCGAGTGGCTCTTGGCAATTTACATCCCGCCCATCAGCATAACAAGGCTCCCAGTTCTCCATGGCCTGTCCTGCCTTTCTGGATTTTACACTTTTTTCAGATGGCCCTTTTGACCGGGGGGAAGTGAGACTTCATTGTAGTGCAGATTTCCTTTGCAAGCTTGCTTGGTTGGCCAAAAAGGGCGTATGCGTTTTTTCCTGAATATATTCAGGAAAAAACGCATACGCCCTTTTTGGCCAAGTGCATCATTGTGGACGTTCTGCCTCTTTTCCTATGCTTTAAATGCAATTCCAGTCTACCTCCTGAAATCGGTTTCCTGCAATTCTGCCCCGCTTTCAAGTCCTCTTGGCAGCCTTACTTCAGTATATTTTTGGACGATAGCTGTCATTTATAACTCTGCAGGTTTGTGAATTACAGTGCCCCTGAGCTCCTTTCTTCAACTCGCTTTCTTGTGAGCTGGCCGCAACACCGCAGGATTGCTTCAGGCCCTAATCTGGTTCCGGCACGGCACGCTGAGCCTTTGGTTAATTCCTCTTCCTGGTGGGAAATGAGAGTTAAATTTGCCCGTCCAGACACCTCCACCTAGTCTCTCATTGGTTCTCCCTATTCCTGTTCATCTTCCGCAGAAATTGCAAACTGGGCCAAACAGGAGGTTAAAGGCACTGACTCTCCAAGTCGGGAGAGTGTTAGTAAAGCGTGTGGAATGTTGCACCCGAGTTCCAGGGGACGAGAACTGAGACATATTGGAACACGTCTCCCGATCACACGGTTGATCATACTCTGGGTTCCACGTGCATGTTTTACCTGAAGGCAGAATCCCTTAAACCTGGAGAGTTGAGACCCGTGGAATGGGTACCATGCAATATGACTTCAAAGGGTCTTCATTTGCTCACCGAACCTCTCCAATCCTATCACTGCTGCGTTTATGCCCCTGTACACACGCTTGATTTTCTTTCAGAGACATAGCAATCCATAGGTTTTAAGATACTTACTAGTCAGGTACATTCTTAGGCGTTTAATATGGGGTGTTGAGTCCATTTCGTTGAGCAAGGAGTAGTTCTTGTCTATTCCATATTTGGCTTAAGGAACTTTATCTGTGCTCATTTCAATCTCTGGTTTGATGCAGCACCCCAACTCACCTTTCCCCTTAAGCAAGCATAAGTTGGTTTTCTAAATTTGAGACCCTGTTCTGTTTTGTAATCCAGTTCCTGTGTAGCCAAGTTTACATCCCGTGTATTAGTGATATCTTATGATGTTTCTTTTTCTGTGTGACTTATTTCAGTTAGAATCATCATACCTGAATCCACTCATTATGCTGCTACGGGCCTGATGACATAGATTTCATTGCTGAGTGATATTGCATTGTACATAAGTACCACAACTTCTTTATCCATTTTTCACTTTCTGCGGTATTGAACTTGTACCGTAAACGAGGTTCTTGTAAACAGAGCCGTCCCAAACTTTGGGGTGGCTGTGTCTTTTTGATTTTAATTTCCCTAAGCTATAGGACCATAAGTGGAAGTGCCCTAGGCTCTGTTGCTTTGTTTTTTAGATGTTTCAGGAAACACCATACACCTCTCCCGAGTGGCTCTTGGCAATTTACATCCCGCCCATCAGCATAACAAGGCTCCCAGTTCTCCATGGCCTGTCCTGCCTTTCTGGATTTTACACTTTTTTCAGATGGCCCTTTTGACCGGGGGGAAGTGAGACTTCATTGTAGTGCAGATTTCCTTTGCAAGCTTGCTTGGTTGGCCAAAAAGGGCGTATGCGTTTTTTCCTGAATATATTCAGGAAAAAACGCATACGCCCTTTTTGGCCAAGTGCATCATTGTGGACGTTCTGCCTCTTTTCCTATGCTTTACATGCAATTCCAGTCTACCTCCTGAAATCGGTTTCCTGCAATTCTGCCCCGCTTTCAAGTCCTCTTGGCAGCCTTACTTCAGTATATTTTTGGACGATAGCTGTCATTTATAACTCTGCAGGTTTGTGAATTACAGTGCCCCTGAACTCCTTTCTTCAACTCGCTTTCTTGTGAGCTGGCCGCAACACCGCAGGATTGCTTCAGGCCCTAATCTGGTTCCGGCACGGCACGCTGAGCCTTTGGTTAATTCCTCTTCCTGGTGGGAAATGAGAGTTAAATTTGCCCGTCCAGACACCTCCAGCTAGTCTCTCATTGGTTCTCCCTATTCCTGTTCATCTTCCGCAGAAATTGCAAACTGGGCCAAACAGGAGGTTAAAGGCACTGACTCTCCAAGTCGGGAGAGTGTTAGTAAAGCGTGTGGAATGTTGCACCCGAGTACCAGGGGACGAGAACTGAGACATATTGGAACACGTCTCCCGATCACACGGTTGATCATACTCTGGGTTCCACGTGCATGTTTTACCTGAAGGCAGAATCCCTTAAACCTGGAGAGTTGAGACCCGTGGAATGGGTACCATGCAATATGACTTCAAAGGGTCTTCATTTGCTCACCGAACCTCTCCAATCCTATCACTGCTGCGTTTATGCCCCTGTACACACGCTTGATTTTCTTTCAGAGACATAGCAATCCATAGGTTTTAAGATACTTACTAGTCAGGTACATTCTTAGGCGTTTAATATGGGGTGTTGAGTCCATTTCGTTGAGCAAGGAGTAGTTCTTGTCTATTCCATATTTGGCTTAAGGAACTTTATCTGTGCTCATTTCAATCTCTGGTTTGATGCAGCACCCCAACTCACCTTTCCCCTTAAGCAAGCATAAGTTGGTTTTCTAAATTTGAGACCCTGTTCTGTTTTGTAATCCAGTTCCTGTGTAGCCAAGTTTACATTCCGTGTATTAGTGATATCTTATGATGTTTCTTTTTCTGTGTGACTTATTTCAGTTAGAATCATCATACCTGAATCCACTCATTATGCTGCTACGGGCCTGATGACATAGATTTCATTGCTGAGTGATATTGCATTGTACGTAAGTACCACAACTTCTTTATCCATTTTTCACTTTCTGCGATATTGAACTTGTTCCGTAAACGAGGTTCTTGTAAACAGAGCCGTCCCAAACTTTGGGGTGGCTGTGTCTTTTTGATTTGAATTTCCCTAAGCTATAGGACCATAAGTGGAAGTGCCCTAGGCTCTGTTGCTTTGTTTTTTAGATGTTTCAGGAAACACCATACACCTCTCCCGAGTGGCTCTTGGCAATTTACATCCCGCCCATCAGCATAACAAGGCTCCCAGTTCTCCATGGCCTGTCCTGCCTTTCTGGATTTTACACTTTTTTCAGATGGCCCTTTTGACCGGGGGGAAGTGAGACTTCATTGTAGTGCAGATTTCCTTTGCAAGCTTGCTTGGTTGGCCAAAAAGGGCGTATGCGTTTTTTCCTGAATATATTCAGGAAAAAACGCATACGCCCTTTTTGGCCAAGTGCATCATTGTGGACGTTCTGCCTCTTTTCCTATGCTTTAAATGCAATTCCAGTCTACCTCCTGAAATCGGTTTCCTGCAATTCTGCCCCGCTTTCAAGTCCTCTTGGCAGCCTTACTTCAGTATATTTTTGGACGATAGCTGTCATTTATAACTCTGCAGGTTTGTGAATTACAGTGCCCCTGAGCTCCTTTCTTCAACTCGCTTTCTTGTGAGCTGGCCGCAACACCGCAGGATTGCTTCAGGCCCTAATCTGGTTCCGGCACGGCACGCTGAGCCTTTGGTTAATTCCTCTTCCTGGTGGGAAATGAGAGTTAAATTTGCCCGTCCAGACACCTCCAGCTAGTCTCTCATTGGTTCTCCCTATTCCTGTTCATCTTCCGCAGAAATTGCAAACTGGGCCAAACAGGAGGTTAAAGGCACTGACTCTCCAAGTCGGGAGAGTGTTAGTAAAGCGTGTGGAATGTTGCACCCGAGTACCAGGGGACGAGAACTGAGACATATTGGAACACGTCTCCCGATCACACGGTTGATCATACTCTGGGTTCCACGTGCATGTTTTACCTGAAGGCAGAATCCCTTAAACCTGGAGAGTTGAGACCCGTGGAATGGGTACCATGCAATATGACTTCAAAGGGTCTTCATTTGCTCACCGAACCTCTCCAATCCTATCACTGCTGCGTTTATGCCCCTGTACACACGCTTGATTTTCTTTCAGAGACATAGCAATCCATAGGTTTTAAGATACTTACTAGTCAGGTACATTCTTAGGCGTTTAATATGGGGTGTTGAGTCCATTTCGTTGAGCAAGGAGTAGTTCTTGTCTATTCCATATTTGGCTTAAGGAACTTTATCTGTGCTCATTTCAATCTCTGGTTTGATGCAGCACCCCAACTCACCTTTCCCCTTAAGCAAGCATAAGTTGGTTTTCTAAATTTGAGACCCTGTTCTGTTTTGTAATCCAGTTCCTGTGTAGCCAAGTTTACATTCCGTGTATTAGTGATATCTTATGATGTTTCTTTTTCTGTGTGACTTATTTCAGTTAGAATCATCATACCTGAATCCACTCATTATGCTGCTACGGGCCTGATGACATAGATTTCATTGCTGAGTGATATTGCATTGTACGTAAGTACCACAACTTCTTTATCCATTTTTCACTTTCTGCGATATTGAACTTGTTCCGTAAACGAGGTTCTTGTAAACAGAGCCGTCCCAAACTTTGGGGTGGCTGTGTCTTTTTGATTTTAATTTCCCTAAGCTATAGGACCATAAGTGGAAGTGCCCTAGGCTCTGTTGCTTTGTTTTTTAGATGTTTCAGGAAACACCATACACCTCTCCCGAGTGGCTGTTGGCAATTTACATCCCGCCCATCAGCATAACAAGGCTCCCAGTTCTCCATGGCCTGTCCTGCCTTTCTGGATTTTACACTTTTTTCAGATGGCCCTTTTGACCGGGGGGAAGTGAGACTTCATTGTAGTGCAGATTTCCTTTGCAAGCTTGCTTGGTTGGCCAAAAAGGGCGTATGCGTTTTTTCCTGAATATATTCAGGAAAAAACGCATACGCCCTTTTTGGCCAAGTGCATCATTGTGGACGTTCTGCCTCTTTTCCTATGCTTTAAATGCAATTCCAGTCTACCTCCTGAAATCGGTTTCCTGCAATTCTGCCCCGCTTTCAAGTCCTCTTGACAGCCTTACTTCAGTATATTTTTGGACGATAGCTGTCATTTATAACTCTGCAGGTTTGTGAATTACAGTGCCCCTGAGCTCCTTTCTTCAACTCGCTTTCTTGTGAGCTGGCCGCAACACCGCAGGATTGCTTCAGGCCCTAATCTGGTTCCGGCACGGCACGCTGAGCCTTTGGTTAATTCCTCTTCCTGGTGGGAAATGAGAGTTAAATTTGCCCGTCCAGACACCTCCAGCTAGTCTCTCATTGGTTCTCCCTATTCCTGTTCATCTTCCGCAGAAATTGCAAACTGGGCCAAACAGGAGGTTAAAGGCACTGACTCTCCAAGTCGGGAGAGTGTTAGTAAAGCGTGTGGAATGTTGCACCCGAGTACCAGGGGACGAGAACTGAGACATATTGGAACACGTCTCCCGATCACACGGTTGATCATACTCTGGGTTCCACGTGCATGTTTTAGCTGAAGGAAGAATCCCTTAAACCTGGAGAGTTGAGACCCGTGGAATGGGTACCATGCAATATGACTTCAAAGGGTCTTCATTTGCTCACCGAACCTCTCCAATCCTATCACTGCTGCGTTTGTGCCCCTGTACACACGCTTGATTTTCTTTCAGAGACATAGCAATCCATAGGTTTTAAGATACTTACTAGTCAGGTACATTCTTAGGCGTTTAATATGGGGTGTTGAGTCCATTTCGTTGAGCAAGGAGTAGTTCTTGTCTATTCCATATTTGGCTTAAGGAACTTTATCTGTGCTCATTTCAATCTCTGGTTTGATGCAGCACCCCAACTCACCTTTCCCCTTAAGCAAGCATAAGTTGGTTTTCTAAATTTGAGACCCTGTTCTGTTTTGTAATCCAGTTCCTGTGTAGCCAAGTTTACATTCCGTGTATTAGTGATATCTTATGATGTTTCTTTTTCTGTGTGACTTATTTCAGTTAGAATCATCATACCTGAATCCACTCATTATGCTGCTACGGGCCTGATGACATAGATTTCATTGCTGAGTGATATTGCATTGTACGTAAGTACCACAACTTCTTTATCCATTTTTCACTTTCTGCGATATTGAACTTGTTCCGTAAACGAGGTTCTTGTAAACAGAGCCGTCCCAAACTTTGGGGTGGCTGTGTCTTTTTGATTTGAATTTCCCTAAGCTATAGGACCATAAGTGGAAGTGCCCTAGGCTCTGTTGCTTTGTTTTTTAGATGTTTCAGGAAACACCATACACCTCTCCCGAGTGGCTCTTGGCAATTTACATCCCGCCCATCAGCATAACAAGGCTCCCAGTTCTCCATGGCCTGTCCTGCCTTTCTGGATTTTACACTTTTTTCAGATGGCCCTTTTGACCGGGGGGAAGTGAGACTTCATTGTAGTGCAGATTTCCTTTGCAAGCTTGCTTGGTTGGCCAAAAAGGGCGTATGCGTTTTTTCCTGAATATATTCAGGAAAAAACGCATACGCCCTTTTTGGCCAAGTGCATCATTGTGGACGTTCTGCCTCTTTTCCTATGCTTTAAATGCAATTCCAGTCTACCTCCTGAAATCGGTTTCCTGCAATTCTGCCCCGCTTTCAAGTCCTCTTGGCAGCCTTACTTCAGTATATTTTTGGACGATAGCTGTCATTTATAACTCTGCAGGTTTGTGAATTACAGTGCCCCTGAGCTCCTTTCTTCAACTCGCTTTCTTGTGAGCTGGCCGCAACACCGCAGGATTGCTTCAGGCCCTAATCTGGTTCCGGCACGGCACGCTGAGCCTTTGGTTAATTCCTCTTCCTGGTGGGAAATGAGAGTTAAATTTGCCCGTCCAGACACCTCCACCTAGTCTCTCATTGGTTCTCCCTATTCCTGTTCATCTTCCGCAGAAATTGCAAACTGGGCCAAACAGGAGGTTAAAGGCACTGACTCTCCAAGTCGGGAGAGTGTTAGTAAAGCGTGTGGAATGTTGCACCCGAGTACCAGGGGACGAGAACTGAGACATATTGGAACACGTCTCCCGATCACACGGTTGATCATACTCTGGGTTCCACGTGCATGTTTTACCTGAAGGCAGAATCCCTTAAACCTGGAGAGTTGAGACCCGTGGAATGGGTACCATGCAATATGACTTCAAAGGGTCTTCATTTGCTCACCGAAACTCTCCAATCCTATCACTGCTGCGTTTATGCCCCTGTACACACGCTTGATTTTCTTTCAGAGACATAGCAATCCATAGGTTTTAAGATACTTACTAGTCAGGTACATTCTTAGGCGTTTAATATGGGGTGTTGAGTCCATTTCGTTGAGCAAGGAGTAGTTCTTGTCTATTCCATATTTGGCTTAAGGAACTTTATCTGTGCTCATTTCAATCTCTGGTTTGATGCAGCACCCCAACTCACCTTTCCCCTTAAGCAAGCATAAGTTGGTTTTCTAAATTTGAGACCCTGTTCTGTTTTGTAATCCAGTTCCTGTGTAGCCAAGTTTACATCCCGTGTATTAGTGATATCTTATGATGTTTCTTTTTCTGTGTGACTTATTTCAGTTAGAATCATCATACCTGAATCCACTCATTATGCTGCTACGGGCCTGATGACATAGATTTCATTGCTGAGTGATATTGCATTGTACATAAGTACCACAACTTCTTTATCCATTTTTCACTTTCTGCGATATTGAACTTGTACCGTAAACGAGGTTCTTGTAAACAGAGCCGTCCCAAACTTTGGGGTGGCTGTGTCTTTTTGATTTTAATTTCCCTAAGCTATAGGACCATAAGTGGAAGTGCCCTAGGCTCTGTTGCTTTGTTTTTTAGATGTTTCAGGAAACACCATACACCTCTCCCGAGTGGCTCTTGGCAATTTACATCCCGCCCATCAGCATAACAAGGCTCCCAGTTCTCCATGGCCTGTCCTGCCTTTCTGGATTTTACACTTTTTTCAGATGGCCCTTTTGACCGGGGGGAAGTGAGACTTCATTGTAGTGCAGATTTCCTTTGCAAGCTTGCTTGGTTGGCCAAAAAGGGCTTATGCGTTTTTTCCTGAATATATTCAGGAAAAAACGCATAAGCCCTTTTTGGCCAAGTGCATCATTGTGGACGTTCTGCCTCTTTTCCTATGCTTTAAATGCAATTCCAGTCTACCTCCTGAAATCGGTTTCCTGCAATTCTGCCCCGCTTTCAAGTCCTCTTGGCAGCCTTACTTCAGTATATTTTTGGACGATAGCTGTCATTTATAACTCTGCAGGTTTGTGAATTACAGTGCCCCTGAGCTCCTTTCTTCAACTCGCTTTCTTGTGAGCTGGCCGCAACACCGCAGGATTGATTCAGGCCCTAATCTGGTTCCGGCTCGGCACGCTGAGCCTTTGGTTAATTCCTCTTCCTGGTGGGAAATGAGAGTTAAATTTGCCCGTCCAGACACCTCCAGCTAGTCTCTCATTGGTTCTCCCTATTCCTGTTCATCTTCCGCAGAAATTGCAAACTGGGCCAAACAGGAGGTTAAAGGCACTGACTCTCCAAGTCGGGAGAGTGTTAGTAAAGCGTCTGGAATGTTGCACCCGAGTACCAGGGGACGAGAACTGAGACATATTGGAACACGTCTCCCGATCACACGGTTGATCATACTCTGGGTTCCACGTGCATGTTTTACCTGAAGGCAGAATCCCTTAAACCTGGAGAGTTGAGACCCGTGGAATGGGTACCATGCAATATGACTTCAAAGGGTCTTCATTTGCTCACCGAACGTCTCCAATCCTATCACTGCTGCGTTTATGCCCCTGTACACACGCTTGATTTTCTTTCAGCGACATAGCAATCCATAGGTTTTAAGATACTTACTAGTCAGGTACATTCTTAGGCGTTTAATATGGGGTGTTGAGTCCATTTCGTTGAGCAAGGAGTAGTTCTTGTCTATTCCATATTTGGCTTAAGGAACTTTATCTGTGCTCATTTCAATCTCTGGTTTGATGCAGCACCCCAACTCACCTTTCCCCTTAAGCAAGCATAAGTTGGTTTTCTAAATTTGAGACCCTGTTCTGTTTTGTAATCCAGTTCCTGTGTAGCCAAGTTTACATTCCGTGTATTAGTGATATCTTATGATGTTTCTTTTTCTGTGTGACTTATTTCAGTTAGAATCATCATACCTGAATCCACTCATTATGCTGCTACGGGCCTGATGACATAGATTTCATTGCTGAGTGATATTGCATTGTACGTAAGTACCACAACTTCTTTATCCATTTTTCACTTTCTGCGCTATTGAACTTGTACCGTAAACGAGGTTCTTGTAAACAGAGCCGTCCCAAACTTTGGGGTGGCTGTGTCTTTTTGATTTTAATTTCCCTAAGCTATAGGACCATAAGTGGAAGTGCCCTAGGCTCTGTTGCTTTGTTTTTTAGATGTTTCAGGAAACACCATACACCTCTCCCGAGTGGCTGTTGGCAATTTACATCCCGCCCATCAGCATAACAAGGCTCCCAGTTCTCCATGGCCTGTCCTGCCTTTCTGGATTTTACACTTTTTTCAGATGGCCCTTTTGACCGGGGGGAAGTGAGACTTCATTGTAGTGCAGATTTCCTTTGCAAGCTTGCTTGGTTGGCCAAAAAGGGCGTATGCGTTTTTTCCTGAATATATTCAGGAAAAAACGCATACGCCCTTTTTGGCCAAGTGCATCATTGTGGACGTTCTGCCTCTTTTCCTATGCTTTAAATGCAATTCCAGTCTACCTCCTGAAATTGGTTTCCTGCAATTCTGCCCCGCTTTCAAGTCCTCTTGGCAGCCTTACTTCAGTATATTTTTGGACGATAGCTGTCATTTATAACTCTGCAGGTTTGTGAATTACAGTGCCCCTGAGCTCCTTTCTTCAACTCGCTTTCTTGTGAGCTGGCCGCAACACCGCAGGATTGATTCAGGCCCTAATCTGGTTCCGGCTCGGCACGCTGAGCCTTTGGTTAATTCCTCTTCCTGGTGGGAAATGAGAGTTAAATTTGCCCGTCCAGACACCTCCAGCTAGTCTCTCATTGGTTCTCCCTATTCCTGTTCATCTTCCGCAGAAATTGCAAACTGGGCCAAACAGGAGGTTAAAGGCACTGACTCTCCAAGTCGGGAGAGTGTTAGTAAAGCGTCTGGAATGTTGCACCCGAGTACCAGGGGACGAGAACTGAGACATATTGGAACACGTCTCCCGATCACACGGTTGATCATACTCTGGGTTCCACGTGCATGTTTTACCTGAAGGCAGAATCCCTTAAACCTGGAGAGTTGAGACCCGTGGAATGGGTACCATGCAATATGACTTCAAAGGGTCTTCATTTGCTCACCGAACGTCTCCAATCCTATCACTGCTGCGTTTATGCCTCTGTACACACGCTTGATTTTCTTTCAGCGAAATAGCAATCCATAGGTTTTAAGATACTTACTAGTCAGGTACATTCTTAGGCGTTTAATATGGGGTGTTGAGTCCATTTCGTTGAGCAAGGAGTAGTTCTTGTCTATTCCATATTTGGCTTAAGGAACTTTATCTGTGCTCATTTCAATCTCTGGTTTTATGCAGCACCCCAACTCACCTTTCCCGTTAAGCAAGCATAAGTTGGTTTTCTAAATTTGAGACCCTGTTCTGTTTTGTAATCCAGTTCCTGTGTAGCCAAGTTTACATTCCGTGTATTAGTGATATCTTATGATGTTTCTTTTTCTGTGTGACTTATTTCAGTTAGAATCATCATACCTGAATCCACTCATTATGCTGCTACGGGCCTGATGACATAGATTTCATTGCTGCGTGATATTGCATTGTACGTAAGTACCACAACTTCTTTATCCATTTTTCACTTTCTGCGCTATTGAACTTGTACCGTAAACGAGGTTCTTGTAAACAGAGCCGTCCCAAACTTTGGGGTGGCTGTGTCTTTTTGATTTTAATTTCCCTAAGCTATAGGACCATAAGTGGAAGTGCCCTAGGCTCTGTTGCTTTGTTTTTTAGATGTTTCAGGAAACACCATACACCTCTCCCGAGTGGCTGTTGGCAATTTACATCCCGCCCATCAGCATAACAAGGCTCCCAGTTCTCCATGGCCTGTCCTGCCTTTCTGGATTTTACACTTTTTTCGGATGGCCCGTTTGACCGGGGGGCAGTGAGACTTCATTGTAGTGCAGATTTCCTTTGCAAGCTTGCTTGGTTGGCCAAAAAGGGCGTATGCGTTTTTTCCTGAATATATTCAGGAAAAAACGCATACGCCCTTTTTGGCCAAGTGCATCATTGTGGACGTTCTGCCTCTTTTCCTATGCTTTACATGCAATTCCAGTCTACCTCCTGAAATCGGTTTCCTGCACTTCTGCCCGGCTTTCAACTCCTCTTGGCTGCCTTACTTCAATATATTTTTGGAAGACAACTGTCATTTATAACTCTGCAGGTTTGTGAATTACAGTGACCCTGAGCACCTTTCTTCAACTCGCTTTCTTGTGAGCTGGCCGCAACACCGCAGGATTGCTTCAGGCCCTAGTTTGGTTCCGGCACGGCATGCTGAGCCTTTGGTTAATTACTCTTCCTGGTGGGAAATGAGAGTTAAATTTGCCCGTCCAGACACCTCCACCTAGTCTCTCATTGGTTCTCCCTACTCCTGTTCATTTTCCACAGAAATTGCAAACTGGGCCAAACAGGAGGTTAAAGGCACTGACTCTCCAAGTGAGGAGAGTGTTAGTAAAGCGTCTGGAATGTTGCACCCGAGTACCTGGGGACGAAAACTGAGACACATTTGAACACGTTTGCCTATCACACGGTGGATCATACTCTGGGTTCCACATGCATGTTTTAGCTGAAGGAAGAATCCCTTAAACCTGGAGAGTTTAGACCCATGGAATGGGTACCATGCAATATGACTTCAAAGGGTCTGCATTTGCTCACCGAACCTCACCAGTCCTATCACTGCTGCGTTTATGCCGCTGTACACACGCTTGATTCACTTTCGGAGACATATAAATCCATAGGTTTTAAGATTCTTACTAGTCAGGTATATTGTTAGGCGTTTAATATGGGGTGTTGAGTCCACTTCGTTGAGCAAGGAGTAGCTCTTGTCTATTACATATTTGGCTTATGGAACGGTATCTGTGCTAATTTCAATCTCTGGTTTTATGCAGCACCCCAACTCACCTTTCCCCTTAAGCAAGCATAAGTTGGTTTTCTACATTTGACACCCTGTTCTGTTTTGTAATTCAGTTCCTGTGTAGCCAAGTTTACATTCCGTGTAGTAGTGATATCTTATGATGTTTCTTTTTCTGTGTGACTTATTTCACTTAGAATCATCGTACCTGAATCCACTCATTATGCTGCTACGGGCCTGATGACATAGATTTCATTGCTGAGTGATATTGCATTGTACGTAAGTAGCACAACTTCTTTATCCATTTTTCGCTTTCTGTGATATTGAACTTGTACCGTAAACGAGGTTCTTGTAAACAGAGCCGTCCCAAACTTTGGGGTGGCTGTGTCTTTTTGATTTTAATTTCCCTAAGCTATAGGACCATAAGTGGAAGTGCCCTAGGCTCTGTTGCTTTGTTTTTTGGATGTTTCAGGAAACACCATACACTTCTCCAGAGTGGCTGCTGGCAATTTACATCCCGCCCATCAGCATAACAAGGCTCCCAGTTCTCCATGGCCTGTCCTGCCTTTCTGGATTTTACACTTTTTTCAGATGGCCCTTTTGACCGGGGGGCAGTGAGACTTCATTGTAGTGCAGATTTCCTTTGCAAGCTTACTTGGTTGGCTAAAAAGGGCGTATGCGTTTTTTCCTGAATATATTCAGGAAAAAACGCATACGCCCTTTTTGGCCAAGTGCATCATTGTGGACGTTCTGCCTCTTTTCCTATGCTTTACATGCAATTCCAGTCTACCTCCTGAAATCGGTTTCCTGCAATCTGCCCCACTTTCAACTCCTCTTGGCAGCCTAATTCAATATATTTTTGGAAGATAGCTGTCATTTATAACTCTGCAGGTTTGTGAATTACAGTGCCCCTGAGCTCCTTTCTTCAACTCGCTTTCTTGTGAGCTGGCCGCAACACCGCAGGTTTGCTTTAGGTCCTAGTTTGGTTCCGGCATGGCATGTTGAGCCTTTGGTTAATTCCCCTTCCTGGTGGGAAATGAGAGTTAAATTTGCCCGTCCAGACACCTCCACCTAGTCTCTCATTGGTTCTCCCTATTCCTGTTCATTTTCCGCAGAAATTGCAAACTGGGCCAAACAGGAGGTTAAAGGCACTGACTCTCCAAGTGGGGAGAGTGTTAGTAAAGCGTCTGGAATGTTGCACCCGAGTACCAGGGGACGAAAACTGAGACACATTTGAACACGTTTCCCGATCACACGGTGGATCATACTCTGGGTTCCACATGCATGTTTTAACTGAAGGAAGAATCCCTTAAACATGGAGAGTTGAGACCCATGGAATGGGTACCATGCAATATGACTTCAAAGGGTCTGCATTTGCTCACCGAACCTCACCAATCCTATCACTGCTGCGTTTATGCCACTGTACACACGCTTGATTCTCTTTCGGAGACATATAAATCCATAGGTTTTAAGATTCTTACTAGTCAGGTATATTGTTAGGCGTTTAATATGGGGTGTTGAGTCCACTTCGTTGAGCAAGGAGTAGCTCTTGTCTATTACATATTTGGCTTATGGAACAGTATCTGTGCTAATTTCAATCTCTGGTTTTATGCAGCACCCCAACTCACCTTTCCCCTTAAGCAAGCATAAGTTGGTTTTCTACATTTGACACCCTGTTCTGTTTTGTAATTCAGTTCCTGTGTAGCCAAGTTTACATTCCGTGTAGTAGTGATATCTTATGATGTTTCTTTTTCTGTGTGACTTATTTCACTTAGAATCATCGTACCTGAATCCACTCATTATGCTGCTACGGGCCTGATGACATAGATTTCATTGCTGAGTGATATTGCATTGTACGTAAGTACCACAACTTTTTTATCCATTTTTCACTTTCTGTGATATTGAACTTGTACCGTAAACGAGGTTCTTGTAAACAGAGCCGTCCCAAACTTTGGGGTGGCTGTGTCTTTTTGATTTTAATTTCCCTAAGCTATAGGACCATAAGTGGAAGTGCCCTAGGCTCTGTTGCTTTGTTTTTTGGATGTTTCAGGAAACACCATACACTTCTCCAGAGTGGCTGCTGGCAATTTACATCCCGCCCATCAGCATAACAAGGCTCCCAGTTCTCCATGGCCTGTCCTGCCTTTCTGGATTTTACACTTCTTTCGTATGGCCCTTTTGACCGGGGGGCAGTGAGACTTCATTGTAGTGCAGATTTCCTTTGCAAGCTTGCTTGGTTGGCCAAAAAGGGCGTATGCGTTTTTTCCTGAATATATTCAGGAAAAAACGCATACGCCCTTTTTGGCCAAGTGCATCATTGTGGACGTTCTGCCTCTTTTCCTATGCTTTACATGCAATTCCAGTCTACCTCCTGAAATCGGTTTCCTGCAATTCTGCCCGCTTTCAACTCCTCTTGGCAGCCTTACTTCAATATATTTTTGGAAGATAGCTGTCATTTAAAACTCTGCAGATTTGTGAATTACAGTGCCCCTGAGCTCCTTTCTTCAACTCGCTTTCTTGTGAGCTGGCTGCAACACCGCAGGATTGCTTCAGGCCCTAGTTTGGTTCCGGCACGGCATGCTGAGCCTTTGGTTAATTCCTCTTCCTGGTGGGAAATGAGAGTTAAATTTGCCCGACCAGACACCTCCACCTAGTCTCTCATTGGTTCTCCCTATTCCTGTTCATTTTCCACAGAAATTGCAAACTGGGCCAAACAGGAGGTTAAAGGCACTGACTCTCCAAGTGGGGAGAGTGTTAGTAAAGCGTCTGGAATGTTGCACCCGAGTACCAGGGGACGAAAACTGAGACACATTTGAACACGTTTCCCGATCACACGGTGGATCATACTCTGTGTTCCACAGGCATGTTTTAGCTGAAGGAAGAATCCCTTAAACATGGAGAGTTGAGACCCGTGGAATGGGTACCATGCAATATGACTTCAATGGGTCTGCATTTGCTCACCGAACCTCACCAGTCCTATCACTGCTGCGTTTATGCCGCTGTACACACGCTTGATTCTCTTTCGGAGACATATAAATCCATAGGTTTTAAGATTCTTACTAGTCAGGTATATTCTTAGGCGTTTAATATGGGGTGTTGAGTCCACTTCGTTGAGCAAGGAGTAGCTCTTGTCTATTACATATTTGGCTTATGGAACGGTATCTGTGCTAATTTCAATCTCTGGTTTTATGCAGCACCCCAACTCACCTTTCCCCTTAAGCAAGCATAAGTTGGTTTTCTACATTTGACACCCTGTTCTGTTTTGTAATTCAGTTCTTGTGTAGCCAAGTTTACATTCCGTGTATTAGTGATATCTTATGATGTTTCTTTTTCTGTGTGACTTATTTCACTTAGAATCATCGTACCTGAATCCACTCATTATGCTGCTACGGGCCTGATGACATAGATTTCATTGCTGAGTGATATTGCATTGTACGTAAGTACCACAACTTCTTTATCCATTTTTCACTTTCTGTGATATTGAACTTGTACCGTAAACGAGGTTCTTGTAAACAGAGCCGTCCCAAACTTTGGGGTGGCTGTGTCTTTTTGATTTTAATTTCCCTAAGCTATAGGACCATAAGTGGAAGTGCCCTAGGCTCTGTTGCTTTGTTTTTTGGATGTTTCAGGAAACACCATACACTTCTCCAGAGTGGCTGCTGGCAATTTACATCCCGCCCATCAGCATAACAAGGCTCCCAGTTCTCCATGGCCTGTCCTGCCTTTCTGGATTTTACACATTTTTCGGATGGCCCTTTTGACCGGGGGGCAGTGAGACTTCATTGTAGTGCAGATTTCCTTTGCAAGCTTGCTTGGTTGGCCAAAAAGTGCGTATGCGTTTTTTCCTGAATATATTCAGGAAAAAACGCATACGACCTTTTTGGCCAAGTGCATCATTGTGGACGTTCTGCCTCTTTTCCTATGCTTTACATGCAATTCCAGTCTACCTCCTGAAATCGGTTTCCTGCAATTCTGCTCCACTTTCAAGTCCTCTTGACAGCCTTACTTCAATATATTTTTGGAAGATAGCTGTCATTTATAACTCTGCAGGTTTGTGAATTACAGTGCCCCTGAGCTCCTTTCTTCAACTCGCTTTCTTGTGAGCTGGCCGCAACACCGCAGGATTGCTTCAGGCCCTCGTTTGGTTCCGGCACGGCATGCTGAGCCTTTGGTTAATTCCTCTTCCTGGTGGGAAATGAGAGTTAAATTTGCCCGTCCAGACACCTCCACCTAGTCTCTCATTGGTTCTCCCTATTCCTGTTCATTTTCCACAGAAATTGCAAACTGGGCCAAACAGGAGGTTTTAGGCACTGACTCTCCAAGTGGGGAGAGTGTTAGTAAAGCGTCTGGAATGTTGCACCCGAGTACCAGGGGACGAAAACTGAGACACATTTGAACACGTTTCCCGATCACACAGTGGATGATACTCTGGGTTCCACAGGCATGTTTTAGCTGAAGGAAGAATCCCTTAAACATGGAGAGTTGAGACCCATGGAATGGGTACCATGCAATATGACTTCAAAGGGTCTGCATTTGCTCACCGAACCTCAACAGTCCTATCACTGCTGCGTTTATGCCGCTGTACACACGCTTGTTTCACTTTCGGAGACATATAAATCCATAGGTTTTAAGATTCTTACTAGTCAGGTATATTGTTAGGCGTTTAATATGGGGTGTTGAGTCCACTTCGTTGAGCAAGGAGTAGCTCTTTTCTATTACATATTTGGCTTATGGAACGGTATCTGTGCTAATTTCAATCTCTGGTTTTATGCAGCACCCCAACTCACCTTTCCCCTTAAGCAAGCATAAGTTGGTTTTCTACATTTGACACCCTGTTCTGTTTTGTAATTCAGTTCTTGTGTAGCCAAGTTTACATTCCGTGTATTAGTGATATCTTATGATGTTTCTTTTTCTGTGTGACTTATTTCACTTAGAATCATCGTACCTGAATCCACTCATTATGCTGCTACGGGCCTGATGACATAGATTTCATTGCTGAGTGATATTGAATTGTACGTAAGTACCACAACTTCTTTATCCATTTTTCACTTTCTGTGATATTGAACTTGTACCGTAAACGAGGTTCTTGTAAACAGAGCCGTCCCAAACTTTGGGGTGGCTGTGTCTTTTTGATTTTAATTTCCCTAAGCTATAGGACCATAAGTGGAAGTGCCCTAGGCTCTGTTGCATTGTTTTTTGGATGTTTCAGGAAACACCATACACTTCTCCAGAGTGGCTGCTGGCAATTTACATCCCGCCCATCAGCATAACAAGGCTCCCAGTTCTCCATGGCCTGTCCTGCCTTTCTGGATTTTACACATTTTTCGGATGGCCCTTTTGACCGGGGGGCAGTGAGACTTCATTGTAGTGCAGATTTCCTTTGCAAGCTTGCTTGGTTGGCCAAAAAGTGCGTATGCGTTTTTTCCTGAATATATTCAGGAAAAAACGCATACGACCTTTTTGGCCAAGTGCATCATTGTGGACGTTCTGCCTCTTTTCCTATGCTTTACATGCAATTCCAGTCTACCTCCTGAAATCGGTTTCCTGCAATTCTGCTCCACTTTCAAGTCCTCTTGACAGCCTTACTTCAATATATTTTTGGAAGATAGCTGTCATTTATAACTCTGCAGGTTTGTGAATTACAGTGCCCCTGAGCTCCTTTCTTCAACTCGCTTTCTTGTGAGCTGGCCGCAACACCGCAGGATTGCTTCAGGCCCTCGTTTGGTTCTGGCACGTCATGCTGAGCCTTTGGTTAATTCCTCTTCCTGGTGGGAAATGAGAGTTAAATTTGCCCGTCCAGACACCTCCACCTAGTCTCTCATTGGTTCTCCCTATTCCTGTTCATTTTCCACAGAAATTGCAAACTGGGCCAAACAGGAGGTTTTAGGCACTGACCCTCCAAGTGGGGAGAGTGTTAGTAAAGCGTCTGGAATGTTGCACCCGAGTACCAGGGGACGAAAACTGAGACACATTTGAACACGTTTCCCGATCACACAGTGGATGATACTCTGGGTTCCACAGGCATGTTTTAGCTGAAGGAAGAATCCCTTAAACATGGAGAGTTGAGACCCATGGAATGGGTACCATGCAATATGACTTCAAAGGGTCTGCATTTGCTCACCGAACCTCAACAGTCCTATCACTGCTGCGTTTATGTGGCTGTACACACGCTTGATTCTCTTTCGGAGACATATAAATCCATAGGTTTTAAGATTCTTACTAGTCAGGTATATTCTTAGGCGTTTAATATGGGGTGTTGAGTCCACTTCGTTGAGCAAGGAGTAGCTCTTGTCTATTACATATTTGGCTTATGGAACGGTATCTGTGCTCATTTCAATCTCTGGTTTTATGCAGCACCCCAACTCACCTTTCCCCTTAAGCAAGCATAAGTTGGTTTTCTCCATTTGACACCCTGTTCTGTTTTGTAATTCAGTTCTTGTGAAGCCAAGTTTACATTCTGTGTAGTAGTGATATCTTATGATGTTTCTTTTTCTGTGTGACTTATTTCACTTAGAATCATCGTACCTGAATCCACTCATTATGCTGCTACGGGCCTGATGACATAGATTTCATTGCTGAGTGATATTGCATTGTACGTAAGTACCACAACTTCTTTATCCATTTTTCGCTTTCTGTGATATTGAACTTGTACCGTAAACGAGGTTCTTGTAAACAGAGCAGTCCCAAACTTTGGGGTGGCTGTGTCTTTTTGATTTTAATTTCCCTAAGCTATAGGACCATAAGTGGAAGTGCCCTAGGCTCTGTTGCTTTGTTTTTTGGATGTTTCAGGAAACACCATACACTTCTCCAGAGTGGCTGCTGGCAATTTACATCGCGCCCATCAGCATAACAAGGCTCCCAGTTCTCCATGGCCTGTCCTGCCTTTCTGGATTTTACACTTTTTTCAGATGGCCCTTTTGACCGGGGGGAAGTGAGACTTCATTGTAGTGCAGATTTCCTTTGCAAGCTTGCTTGGTTGGCCAAAAAGGGCGTATGCGTTTTTTCCTGAATATATTCAGGAAAAAACGCATACACCCTTTTTGACCAAGTGCATCATTGTGGACGTTCTGCCTCTTTTCCTATGCTTTACATGCAATTCCAGTCTACCTCCTGAAATCGGTTTCCTGCAATTCTGCCCGGCTTTCAACTCCTCTTGGCTGCCTTACTTCAATATATTTTTGGAAGACAGCCATCATTTATAACTCTGCAGGTTTGTGAATTACAGTGACCCTGAGCACCTTTCTTCAACTCGCTTTCTTGTGAGCTGGCCGCAACACCGTAGGATTGCTTCAGGCCCTAGTTTGGATCCGGCACGGCATGCTGAGCCTTTGGTTAATTCCTCTTCCTGGTGGGAAATGAGAGTTAAATTTGCCCGTCCAGACACCTCCACCTAATCTCTCATTGGTTCTCCCTATTCCTGTTCATTTTCCACAGAAATTGCAAACTGGGCCAAACAGGAGGTTAAAGGCACTAACTCTCCAAGTGGGGAGAGTGTTAGTAAAGCGTCTGGAATGTTGCACCCGAGTACCAGGGGACGAAAACTGAGACACATTTGAACACGTTTCCCGATCACACGGTGGATCATACTCTGGGTTCCACATGCATGTTTTAGCTGAAGGAAGAATCCCTTAAACATGGAGAGTTGAGACCCATGGAATGGGTACCATGCAATATGACTTCAAAGGGTCTGCATTTCCTCACCGAACCTCACCAGTCCTATCACTGCTGCGTTTATGCCGCTGTACACACGCTTGATTCTCTTTCGGAGACATATAAATCCATAGGTTTTAAGATTCTTACTAGTCATGTATATTCTTAGGCGTTTAATATGGGGTGTTGAGTCCACTTCGTTGAGCAAGGAGTAGCTCTTGTCTATTACATATTTGGCTTATGGAATGGTATCTGTGCTCATTTCAATCTCTGGTTTTATGCAGCACCCCAACTCACCTTTCCCCTTAAGCAAGCATAAGTTGGTTTTCTACATTTGACACACTGTTCTGTTTTGTAATTCTGTTCTTGTGAAGCCAAGTTTACATTCCGTGTAGTAGTGATATCTTATGACGTTTCTTTTTCTGTGTGACTTATTTCACTTAGAATCATCGTACCTGAATCCACTCATTATGCTGCTACGGGCCTGATGACATAGATTTCATTGCTGAGTGATATTGCATTGTACGTAAGTACCACAACTTCTTTATCCATTTTTCGCTTTCTGTGATATTGAACTTGTACCGTAAACGAGGTTCTTGTAAACAGAGCCGTCCCAAACTTTGGGGTGGCTGTGTCTTTTTGATTTTAATTTCCCTAAGCTATAGGACCATAAGTGGAAGTGCCCTAGGCTCTGTTGCTTTGTTTTTTGGATGTTTCAGGAAACACCATACACTTCTCCAGAGTGGCTGCTGGCAATTTACATCCCGCCCATCAGCATAACAAGGCTCCCAGTTCTCCATGGCCTGTCCTGCCTTTCTGGATTTTACACTTTTTTCGGATGGCCCTTTTGACCCGGGGGCAGTGAGACTTCATTGTAGTGCAGATTTCCTTTGCAAGCTTGCTTGGTTGGCCAAAAAGTGCGTATGCGTTTTTTCCTGAATATATTCAGGAAAAAACGCATACGCCCTTTTTGGCCAAGTGCATCATTGTGGACGTTCTGCCTCTTTTCCTATGCTTTACATGCAATTCCAGTGTACCTCCTGAAATCGGTTTCCTGCAATTCTGCCCGCTTTCTACTCCTCTTGGCAGCCTTACTTCAATATATTTTTGGAAGATAGCTGTCATTTAAAACTCTGCAGGTTTGTGAATTACAGTGCCCCTGAGCTCCTTTCTTCAACTCGCTTTCTTGTGAGCTGGCTGCAACACCGCAGGATTGCTTCAGGCCCTAGTTTGGTTCCGGCACGGCATGCTGAGCCTTTGGTTAATTCCTCTTCCTGGTGGGAAATGAGAGTTAAATTTGCCCGACCAGACACCTCCACCTAGTCTCTCATTGGTTCTCCCTATTCCTGTTCATTTTCCACAGAAATTGCAAACTGGGCCAAACTGGATGTTTTAAGCACTGACTCTCCAAGTGGGGAGAGTGTTAGTAAAGCGTCTGGAATGTTGCACCCGAGTACCAGGGGACAAAAACTGAGACACATTTGAACACGTTTCCCGATCACACGGTGGATCATACTCTGTGTTCCACAGGCATGTTTTAGCTGAAGGAAGAATCCCTTAAACATGGAGAGTTGAGACCCGTGGAATGGGTACCATGCAATATGACTTCAATGGGTCTGCATTTGCTCACCGAACCTCACCAGTCCTATCACTGCTGCGTTTATGCCGCTGTACACACGCTTGATTCTCTTTCGGAAACATATCAATCCATAGGTTTTAAGATTCTTACTAGTCAGGTATATTCTTAGGCGTTTAATATGGGGTGTTGAGTCCACTTCGTTGAGCAAGGAGTAGCTCTTGTCTATTACATATTTGGCTTATGGAACGGTATCTGTGCTAATTTCAATCTCTGGTTTTATGCAACACCCCAACTCACCTTTCCCCTTAAGCAAGCATAAGTTGGTTTTCTACATTTGACACCCTGTTCTGTTTTGTAATTCTCTTCCTGTGTAGCCAAGTTTACATTCCGTGTAGTAGTGATATCTTATGATGTTTCTTTTTCTGTGTGACTTATTTCACTTAGAATCATCGTACCTGAATCCACTCATTATGCTGCTATGGGCCTGATGACATAGATTTCATTGCTGAGTGATATTGCATTGTACGTAAGTACCACAACTTCTTTATCCATTTATCGCTTTTTGTGATATTGAACTTGAACCGTAAAAGAGGTTCTTGTAAACAGAGCCGTCCCAATCTTTGGGGTGGCTGTGTCTTTTTGATTTTAATTTCCCTAAGCTATAGGACCATAAGTGGAAGTGCCCTAGGCTCTGTTGCTTTGTTTTTTGGATGTTTCAGGAAACACCATACACTTCTCCAGAGTGGCTGCTGGCAATTTACATCCCGCCCTTCAGCATAACAAGGGTCCCAGTTCTCCATGGCCTGTCCTGCCTTTCTGGATTTTACACTTTTTTCAGATGGCCCTTTTTACCGGGGGGCAGTGAGACTTCATTGTAGTGCAGATTTCCTTTGCAAGCTTGCTTGGTTGGCCAAAAAGGGCGTATGCGTTTTTTCCTGACCCATACGCCCTTTTTGGCCAAGTGCATCATTGTGGACGTTCTGCCTCTTTCCCTATGCTTTACATGCAATTCCAGTCTACCTCCTGAAATCGGTTTCCTGCAATTCTGCCCCGCTTTCAACTCCTCTTGGGAGCCTTACTTCAATATATTTTTGGAAGATAGCTGTCATTTATAACTCTGCAGGTTTGTGAATTACAGTGCCCCTGAGCTCCTTTCTTCAACTCGCTTTCTTGTGAGCTGGCCGCAACACCGCAGGATTGCTTCAGGCCCTAATCTGGTTCCGGCACGGCACGCTGAGCCTTTGGTTAATTCCTCTTCCTGGTGGGAAATGAGAGTTAAATTTGCCCGTCCAGACACCTCCACCTAGTCTCTCATTGGTTCTCCCTATTCCTGTTCATCTTCCTCAGAAATTGCAAATGGGCCAAACAGGAGGTTAAAGGCACTGACTCTCCAAGTTGGGAGAGTGTTAGTAAAGCGTCTGGAATGTTGCACCCGAGTACCAGGGGACGAGAACTGAGACATATTGGAACACGTCTCCCGATCACACGGTTGATCATACTCTGGGTTCCACGTGCATGTTTTACCTGAAGGCAGAATCCCTTAAACCTGGAGAGTTGAGACCCGTGGAATGGGTACCATGCAATATGACTTCAAAGGGTCTTCATTTGCTCACCGAACCTCTCCAATCCTATCACTGCTGCGTTTATGCCCCTGTACACACGCTTGATTTTCTTTCAGAGACATAGCAATCCATAGGTTTTAAGATACTTACTAGTCAGGTACATTCTTAGGCGTTTAATATGGGGTGTTGAGTCCATTTCGTTGAGCAAGGAGTAGTTCTTGTCTATTCCATATTTGGCTTAAGGAACTTTATCTGTGCTCATTTCAATCTCTGGTTTGATGCAGCACCCCAACTCACCTTTCCCCTTAAGCAAGCATAAGTTGGTTTTCTAAATTTGAGACCCTGTTCTGTTTTGTAATCCAGTTCCTGTGTAGCCAAGTTTACATTCCGTGTATTAGTGATATCTTATGATGTTTCTTTTTCTGTGTGACTTATTTCAGTTAGAATCATCATACCTGAATCCACTCATTATGCTGCTACGGGCCTGATGACATAGATTTCATTGCTGAGTGATATTGCATTGTACGTAAGTACCACAACTTCTTTATCCATTTTTCACTTTCTGCGATATTGAACTTGTACCGTAAACGAGGTTCTTGTCAACAGAGCCGTCCCAAACTTTGGGGTGGCTGTGTCTTTTTGATTTTAATTTCCCTAAGCTATAGGACCATAAGTGGAAGTGCCCTAGACTCTGTTGCTTTGTTTTTTAGATGTTTCAGGAAACACCATACACCTCTCCCGAGTGGCTGTTGGCAATTTACATCCCGCCCATCAGCATAACAAGGTTCCCAGTTCTCCATGGCCTGTCCTGCCTTTCTGGATTTTACACTTTTTTCAGATGGCCCTTTTGACCGGGGGGAAGTGAGACTTCATTGTAGTGCAGATTTCCTTTGCAAGCTTGCTTGGTTGGCCAAAAAGGGCGTATGCGTTTTTTCCTGAATATATTCAGGAAAAAACGCATACGCCCTTTTTGGCCAAGTGCATCATTGTGGACGTTCTGCCTCTTTTCCTATGCTTTAAATGCAATTCCAGTCTACCTCCTGAAATTGGTTTCCTGCAATTCTGCCCCGCTTTCAAGTCCTCTTGGCAGCCTTACTTCAGTATATTTTTGGACGATAGCTGTCATTTATAACTCTGCAGGTTTGTGAATTACAGTGCCCCTGAGCTCCTTTCTTCAACTCGCTTTCTTGTGAGCTGGCCGCAACACCGCAGGATTGCTTCAGGCCCTAATCTGGTTCCGGCACGGCACGCTGAGCCTTTGGTTAATTCCTCTTCCTGGTGGGAAATGAGAGTTAAATTTGCCCGTCCAGACACCTCCAGCTAGTCTCTCATTGGTTCTCCCTATTCCTGTTCATCTTCCGCAGAAATTGCAAACTGGGCCAAACAGGAGGTTAAAGGCACTGACTCTCCAAGTCGGGAGAGTGTTAGTAAAGCGTCTGGAATGTTGCACCCGAGTACCAGGGGACGAGAACTGAGACATATTGGAACACGTCTCTCGATCACACGGTTGATCATACTCTGGGTTCCACGTGCATGTTTTACCTGAAGGCAGAATCCCTTAAACCTGGAGAGTTGAGACCCGTGGAATGGGTACCATGCAATATGACTTCAAAGGGTCTTCATTTGCTCACCGAACGTCTCCAATCCTATCACTGCTGCGTTTATGCCCCTGTACACACGCTTGATTTTCTTTCAGAGACATAGCAATCCATAGGTTTTAAGATATTTACTAGTCAGGTACATTCTTAGGCGTTTAATATGGGGTGTTGAGTCCATTTCGTTGAGCAAGGAGTAGTTCTTGTCTATTCCATATTTGGCTTAAGGAACTTTATCTGTGCTCATTTCAATCTCTGGTTTGATGCAGCACCCCAACTCACCTTTCCCCTTAAGCAAGCATATGTTGGTTTTCTAAATTTGAGACCCTGTTCTGTTTTGTAATCCAGTTCCTGTGTAGCCAAGTTTACATTCCGTGTATTAGAGATATCTTATGATGTTTCTTTTTCTGTGTGACTTATTTCAGTTAGAATCATCATACCTGAATCCACTCATTATGCTGCTACGGGCCTGATGACATAGATTTCATTGCTGAGTGATATTGCATTGTACGTAAGTACCACAACTTCTTTATCCATTTTTCACTTTCTGCGATATTGAACTTGTACCGTAAACGAGGTTCTTGTCAACAGAGCTGTCCCAAACTTTGGGGTGGCTGTGTCTTTTTGATTTTAATTTCCCTAAGCTATAGGACCATAAGTGGAAGTGCCCTAGACTCTGTTGCTTTGTTTTTTAGATGTTTCAGGAAACACCATACACCTCTCCCGAGTGGCTGTTGGCAATTTACATCCCGCCCATCAGCATAACAAGGTTCCCAGTTCTCCATGGCCTGTGCTGCCTTTCTGGATTTTACACTTTTTTCAGATGGCCCTTTTGACAGGGGCGAAGTGAGACTTCATTGTAGTGCAGATTTCCTTTGCAAGCTTGCTTGGTTGGCCAAAAAGGGCGTATGCGTTTTTTCCTGAATATATTCAGGATAAAACGCATACGCCCTTTTTGGCCAAGTGCATCATTGTGGACGTTCTGCCTCTTTCCCTATGCTTTACATGCAATTCCAGTCTACCTCCTGAAATCGGTTTCCTGCAATTCTGCCCCGCTTTCAACTCCTCTTGGGAGCCTTACTTCAATATATTTTTGGAAGATAGCTGTCATTTATAACTCTGCAGGTTTGTGAATTACAGTGCCCCTGAGCTCCTTTCTTCAACTCGCTTTCTTGTGAGCTGGCCGCAACACCGCAGGATTGCTTCAGGCCCTAATCTGGTTCCGGCACGGCACGCTGAGCCTTTGGTTAATTCCTCTTCCTGGTGGGAAATGAGAGTTAAATTTGCCCGTCCAGACACCTCCACCTAGTCTCTCATTGGTTCTCCCTATTCCTGTTCATCTTCCTCAGAAATTGCAAATGGGCCAAACAGGAGGTTAAAGGCACTGACTCTCCAAGTTGGGAGAGTGTTAGTAAAGCGTCTGGAATGTTGCACCCGAGTACCAGGGGACGAGAACTGAGACATATTGGAACACGTCTCCCGATCACACGGTTGATCATACTCTGGGTTCCACGTGCATGTTTTACCTGAAGGCAGAATCCCTTAAACCTGGAGAGTTGAGACCCGTGGAATGGGTACCATGCAATATGACTTCAAAGGGTCTTCATTTGCTCACCGAACCTCTCCAATCCTATCACTGCTGCGTTTATGCCCCTGTACACACGCTTGATTTTCTTTCAGAGACATAGCAATCCATAGGTTTTAAGATACTTACTAGTCAGGTACATTCTTAGGCGTTTAATATGGGGTGTTGAGTCCATTTCGTTGAGCAAGGAGTAGTTCTTGTCTATTCCATATTTGGCTTAAGGAACTTTATCTGTGCTCATTTCAATCTCTGGTTTGATGCAGCACCCCAACTCACCTTTCCCCTTAAGCAAGCATAAGTTGGTTTTCTAAATTTGAGACCCTGTTCTGTTTTGTAATCCAGTTCCTGTGTAGCCAAGTTTACATTCCGTGTATTAGTGATATCTTATGATGTTTCTTTTTCTGTGTGACTTATTTCAGTTAGAATCATCATACCTGAATCCACTCATTATGCTGCTACGGGCCTGATGACATAGATTTCATTGCTGAGTGATATTGCATTGTACGTAAGTACCACAACTTCTTTATCCATTTTTCACTTTCTGCGATATTGAACTTGTACCGTAAACGAGGTTCTTGTCAACAGAGCCGTCCCAAACTTTGGGGTGGCTGTGTCTTTTTGATTTTAATTTCCCTAAGCTATAGGACCATAAGTGGAAGTGCCCTAGACTCTGTTGCTTTGTTTTTTAGATGTTTCAGGAAACACCATACACCTCTCCCGAGTGGCTGTTGGCAATTTACATCCCGCCCATCAGCATAACAAGGTTCCCAGTTCTCCATGGCCTGTCCTGCCTTTCTGGATTTTACACTTTTTTCAGATGGCCCTTTTGACCGGGGGGAAGTGAGACTTCATTGTAGTGCAGATTTCCTTTGCAAGCTTGCTTGGTTGGCCAAAAAGGGCGTATGCGTTTTTTCCTGAATATATTCAGGAAAAAACGCATACGCCCTTTTTGGCCAAGTGCATCATTGTGGACGTTCTGCCTCTTTTCCTATGCTTTAAATGCAATTCCAGTCTACCTCCTGAAATCGGTTTCCTGCAATTCTGCCCCGCTTTCAAGTCCTCTTGGCAGCCTTACTTCAGTATATTTTTGGACGATAGCTGTCATTTATAACTCTGCAGGTTTGTGAATTACAGTGCCCCTGAGCTCCTTTCTTCAACTCGCTTTCTTGTGAGCTGGCCGCAACACCGCAGGATTGCTTCAGGCCCTAATCTGGTTCCGGCACGGCACGCTGAGCCTTTGGTTAATTCCTCTTCCTGGTGGGAAATGAGAGTTAAATTTGCCCGTCCAGACACCTCCAGCTAGTCTCTCATTGGTTCTCCCTATTCCTGTTCATCTTCCGCAGAAATTGCAAACTGGGCCAAACAGGAGGTTAAAGGCACTGACTCTCCAAGTCGGGAGAGTGTTAGTAAAGCGTCTGGAATGTTGCACCCGAGTACCAGGGGACGAGAACTGAGACATATTGGAACACGTCTCTCGATCACACGGTTGATCATACTCTGGGTTCCACGTGCATGTTTTACCTGAAGGCAGAATCCCTTAAACCTGGAGAGTTGAGACCCGTGGAATGGGTACCATGCAATATGACTTCAAAGGGTCTTCATTTGCTCACCGAACCTCTCCAATCCTATCACTGCTGCGTTTATGCCCCTGTACACACGCTTGATTTTCTTTCAGAGACATAGCAATCCATAGGTTTTAAGATACTTACTAGTCAGGTACATTCTTAGGCGTTTAATATGGGGTGTTGAGTCCATTTCGTTGAGCAAGGAGTAGTTCTTGTCTATTCCATATTTGGCTTAAGGAACTTTATCTGTGCTCATTTCAATCTCTGGTTTGATGCAGCACCCCAACTCACCTTTCCCCTTAAGCAAGCATAAGTTGGTTTTCTAAATTTGAGACCCTGTTCTGTTTTGTAATCCAGTTCCTGTGTAGCCAAGTTTACATTCCGTGTATTAGTGATATCTTATGATGTTTCTTTTTCTGTGTGACTTATTTCAGTTAGAATCATCATACCTGAATCCACTCATTATGCTGCTACGGGCCTGATGACATAGATTTCATTGCTGAGTGATATTGCATTGTACGTAAGTACCACAACTTCTTTATCCATTTTTCACTTTCTGCGATAGTAAACGAGGTTCTTGTAAACAGAGCCGTCCCAAACTTTGGGGTGGCTGTGTCTTTTTGATTTTAATTTCCCTAAGCTATAGGACCATAAGTGGAAGTGCCCTAGGCTCTGTTGCTTTGTTTTTTAGATGTTTCAGGAAACACCATACACCTCTCCCGAGTGGCTCTTGTCAATTTACATCCCGCCCATCAGCATAACAAGTCTCCCAGTTCTCCATGGCCTGTCCTGCCTTTCTGGATTTTACACTTTTTTCAGATGGCCCTTTTGACCGGGGGGAAGTGAGACTTCATTGTAGTGCAGATTTCCTTTGCAAGCTTGCTTGGTTGGCCAAAAAGGGCGTATGCGTTTTTTCCTGAATATATTCAGGAAAAAACGCATACGCCCTTTTTGGCCAAGTGCATCATTGTGGACGTTCTGCCTCTTTTCCTATGCTTTAAATGCAATTCCAGTCTACCTCCTGAAATCGGTTTCCTGCAATTCTGCCCCGCTTTCAAGTCCTCTTGGCAGCCTTACTTCAGTATATTTTTGGACGATAGCTGTCATTTATAACTCTGCAGGTTTGTGAATTACAGTGCCCCTGAGCTCCTTTCTTCAACTCGCTTTCTTGTGAGCTGGCCGCAACACCGCAGGATTGCTTCAGGCCCTAATCTGGTTCCGGCACGGCACGCTGAGCCTTTGGTTAATTCCTCTTCCTGGTGGGAAATGAGAGTTAAATTTGCCCGTCCAGACACCTCCAGCTAGTCTCTCATTGGTTCTCCGTATTCCTGTTCATCTTCCTCAGAAATTGCAAATGGGCCAAACAGGAGGTTAAAGGCACTGACTCTCCACGTCGGGAGATTGTTAGTAAAGCGTCTGGAATGTTGCACCCGAGTACCAGGGGACGAGAACTGAGACATATTGGAACATGTCTCCCGACCACACGGTTGATCATACTCTGGGTTCCATGTGCATGTTTTACCTGAAGGCAGAATCCCTTAAACCTGGAGAGTTGAGACCCGTGGAATGGGTACCATGCAATATGACTTCAAAGGGTCTTCATTTGCTCACCGAACCTCTCCAATCCTATCACTGCTGCGTTTATGCCCCTGTACACATGCTTGATTTTCTTTCAGACACATAGCAATCCATAGGTTTTAAGATACTTACTAGTCAGGTACATTCTTAGGCGTTTAATATGGGGTGTTGAGTCCATTTCGTTGAGCAAGGAGTAGTTCTTGTCTATTCCATATTTGGCTTAAGGAACTTTTTCTGTGCTCATTTAAATCTCTGGTTTGATGCAGCACCCCAACTCACCTTTCCCCTTAAGCAAGCATAAGTTGGTTTTCTAAATTTGAGACCCTGTTCTGTTTTGTAATCCAGTTCCTGTGTAGCCAAGTTTACATTCCGTGTATTAGTGATATCTTATGATGTTTCTTTTTCTGTGTGACTTATTTCAGTTAGAATCATCATACCTGAATCCACTCATTATGCTGCTACGGGCCTGATGACATAGATTTCATTGCTGAGTGATATTGCATTGTACGTAAGTACCACAACTTCTTTATCCATTTTTCACTTTCTGCGATATTGAACTTGTACCGTAAACGAGGTTCTTGTAAACAGAGCCGTCCCAAACTTTGGGGTGGCTGTGTCTTTTTGATTTTAATTTCCCTAAGCTATAGGACCATAAGTGGAAGTGCCCTAGGCTCTGTTGCTTTGTTTTTTAGATGTTTCAGGAAACACCATACACCTCTCCCGAGTGGCTGTTGGCAATTTACATCCCGCCCATCAGCATAACAAGGCTCCCAGTTCTCCATGGCCTGTCCTGCCTTTCTGGATTTTACACTTTTTTCAGATGGCCCTTTTGACCGGGGGGAAGTGAGACTTCATTGTAGTGCAGATTTCCTTTGCAAGCTTGCTTGGTTGGCCAAAAAGGGCGTATGCGTTTTTTCCTGAATTCAGGAAAAAACGCATACGCCCTTTTTGGCCAAGTGCATCATTGTGGACGTTCTGCCTCTTTTCCTATGCTTTAAATGCAATTCCAGTCTACCTCCTGAAATCGGTTTCCTGCAATTCTGCCCCGCTTTCAAGTCCTCTTGGCAGCCTTACTTCAGTATATTTTTGGACGATAGCTGTCATTTATAACTCTGCAGGTTTGTGAATTACAGTGCCCCTGAGCTCCTTTCTTCAACTCGCTTTCTTGTGAGCTGGCCGCAACACCGCAGGATTGCTTCAGGCCCTAATCTGGTTCCGGCACGGCACGCTGAGCCTTTGGTTAATTCCTCTTCCTGGTGGGAAATGAGAGTTAAATTTGCCCGTCCAGACACCTCCAGCTAGTCTCTCATTGGTTCTCCCTATTCCTGTTCATCTTCCGCAGAAATTGCAAACTGGGCCAAACAGGAGGTTAAAGGCACTGACTCTCCAAGTCGGGAGAGTGTTAGTAAAGCGTCTGGAATGTTGCACCCGAGTACCAGGGGACGAGAACTGAGACATATTGGAACACGTCTCCCGATCACACGGTTGATCATACTCTGGGTTCCACGTTCATGTTTTAGCTGAAGGAAGAATCCCGTAAACCTGGAGAGTTGAGACCCGTGGAATGGGTACCATGCAATATGACTTCAAAGGGTCTTCATTTGCTCACCGAACCTCTCCAATCCTATCACTGCTGCGTTTATGCCCCTGTGCACACGCTTGATTTTCTTTCAGACACATAGCAATCCATAGGTTTTAAGATACTTACTAGTCAGGTACATTCTTAGGCGTTTAATATGGGGTGTTGAGTCCATTTCGTTGAGCAAGGAGTAGTTCTTGTCTATTCCATATTTGGCTTAAGGAACTTTATCTGTGCTCATTTCAATCTCTGGTTTGATGCAGCACCCCAACTCACCTTTCCCCTTAAGCAAGCATAAGTTGGTTTTCTAAATTTGAGACCCTGTTCTGTTTTGTAATCCAGTTCCTGTGTAGCCAAGTTTACATTCCGTGTATTAGTGATATCTTATGATGTTTCTTTTTCTGTGTGACTTATTTCAGTTAGAATCATCATACCTGAATCCACTCATTATGCTGCTACGGGCCTGATGACATAGATTTCATTGCTGAGTGATATTGCATTGTACGTAAGTACCACAACTTCTTTATCCATTTTTCACTTTCTGCGCTATTGAACTTGTACCGTAAACGAGGTTCTTGTAAACAGAGCCGTCCCAAACTTTGGGGTGGCTGTGTCTTTTTGATTTTAATTTCCCTAAGCTATAGGACCATAAGTGGAAGTGCCCTAGGCTCTGTTGCTTTGTTTTTTAGATGTTTCAGGAAACACCATACACCTCTCCCGAGTGGCTGTTGGCAATTTACATCCCGCCCATCAGCATAACAAGGCTCCCAGTTCTCCATGGCCTGTCCTGCCTTTCTGGATTTTACACTTTTTTCAGATGGCCCTTTTGACCGGGGGGAAGTGAGACTTCATTGTAGTGCAGATTTCCTTTGCAAGCTTGCTTGGTTGGCCAAAAAGGGCGTATGCGTTTTTTCCTGAATTCAGGAAAAAACGCATACGCCCTTTTTGGCCAAGTGCATCATTGTGGACGTTCTGCCTCTTTTCCTATGCTTTAAATGCAATTCCAGTCTACCTCCTGAAATCGGTTTCCTGCAATTCTGCCCCGCTTTCAAGTCCTCTTGGCAGCCTTACTTCAGTATATTTTTGGACGATAGCTGTCATTTATAACTCTGCAGGTTTGTGAATTACAGTGCCCCTGAGCTCCTTTCTTCAACTCGCTTTCTTGTGAGCTGGCCGCAACACCGCAGGATTGCTTCAGGCCCTAATCTGGTTCCGGCACGGCACGCTGAGCCTTTGGTTAATTCCTCTTCCTGGTGGGAAATGAGAGTTAAATTTGCCCGTCCAGACACCTCCAGCTAGTCTCTCATTGGTTCTCCCTATTCCTGTTCATCTTCCGCAGAAATTGCAAACTGGGCCAAACAGGAGGTTAAAGGCACTGACTCTCCAAGTCGGGAGAGTGTTAGTAAAGCGTCTGGAATGTTGCACCCGAGTACCAGGGGACGAGAACTGAGACATATTGGAACACGTCTCCCGATCACACGGTTGATCATACTCTGGGTTCCACGTTCATGTTTTAGCTGAAGGAAGAATCCCGTAAACCTGGAGAGTTGAGACCCGTGGAATGGGTACCATGCAATATGACTTCAAAGGGTCTTCATTTGCTCACCGAACCTCTCCAATCCTATCACTGCTGCGTTTATGCCCCTGTGCACACGCTTGATTTTCTTTCAGACACATAGCAATCCATAGGTTTTAAGATACTTACTAGTCAGGTACATTCTTAGGCGTTTAATATGGGGTGTTGAGTCCATTTCGTTGAGCAAGGAGTAGTTCTTGTCTATTCCATATTTGGCTTAAGGAACTTTATCTGTGCTCATTTCAATCTCTGGTTTGATGCAGCACCCCAACTCACCTTTCCCCTTAAGCAAGCATAAGTTGGTTTTCTAAATTTGAGACCCTGTTCTGTTTTGTAATCCAGTTCCTGTGTAGCCAAGTTTACATTCCGTGTATTAGTGATATCTTATGATGTTTCTTTTTCTGTGTGACTTATTTCAGTTAGAATCATCATACCTGAATCCACTCATTATGCTGCTACGGGCCTGATGACATAGATTTCATTGCTGAGTGATATTGCATTGTACGTAAGTACCACAACTTCTTTATCCATTTTTCACTTTCTGCGATATTGAACTTGTACCGTAAACGAGGTTCTTGTCAACAGAGCTGTCCCAAACTTTGGGGTGGCTGTGTCTTTTTGATTTTAATTTCCCTAAGCTATAGGACCATAAGTGGAAGTGCCCTAGACTCTGTTGCTTTGTTTTTTAGATGTTTCAGGAAACACCATACACCTCTCCCGAGTGGCTGTTGGCAATTTACATCCCGCCCATCAGCATAACAAGGTTCCCAGTTCTCCATGGCCTGTGCTGCCTTTCTGGATTTTACACTTTTTTCAGATGGCCCTTTTGACAGGGGCGAAGTGAGACTTCATTGTAGTGCAGATTTCCTTTGCAAGCTTGCTTGGTTGGCCAAAAAGGGCGTATGCGTTTTTTCCTGAATATATTCAGGATAAAACGCATACGCCCTTTTTGGCCAAGTGCATCATTGTGGACGTTCTGCCTCTTTCCCTATGCTTTACATGCAATTCCAGTCTACCTCCTGAAATCGGTTTCCTGCAATTCTGCCCCGCTTTCAACTCCTCTTGGGAGCCTTACTTCAATATATTTTTGGAAGATAGCTGTCATTTATAACTCTGCAGGTTTGTGAATTACAGTGCCCCTGAGCTCCTTTCTTCAACTCGCTTTCTTGTGAGCTGGCCGCAACACCGCAGGATTGCTTCAGGCCCTAATCTGGTTCCGGCACGGCACGCTGAGCCTTTGGTTAATTCCTCTTCCTGGTGGGAAATGAGAGTTAAATTTGCCCGTCCAGACACCTCCACCTAGTCTCTCATTGGTTCTCCCTATTCCTGTTCATCTTCCTCAGAAATTGCAAATGGGCCAAACAGGAGGTTAAAGGCACTGACTCTCCAAGTTGGGAGAGTGTTAGTAAAGCGTCTGGAATGTTGCACCCGAGTACCAGGGGACGAGAACTGAGACATATTGGAACACGTCTCCCGATCACACGGTTGATCATACTCTGGGTTCCACGTGCATGTTTTACCTGAAGGCAGAATCCCTTAAACCTGGAGAGTTGAGACCCGTGGAATGGGTACCATGCAATATGACTTCAAAGGGTCTTCATTTGCTCACCGAACCTCTCCAATCCTATCACTGCTGCGTTTATGCCCCTGTACACACGCTTGATTTTCTTTCAGAGACATAGCAATCCATAGGTTTTAAGATACTTACTAGTCAGGTACATTCTTAGGCGTTTAATATGGGGTGTTGAGTCCATTTCGTTGAGCAAGGAGTAGTTCTTGTCTATTCCATATTTGGCTTAAGGAACTTTATCTGTGCTCATTTCAATCTCTGGTTTGATGCAGCACCCCAACTCACCTTTCCCCTTAAGCAAGCATAAGTTGGTTTTCTAAATTTGAGACCCTGTTCTGTTTTGTAATCCAGTTCCTGTGTAGCCAAGTTTACATTCCGTGTATTAGTGATATCTTATGATGTTTCTTTTTCTGTGTGACTTATTTCAGTTAGAATCATCATACCTGAATCCACTCATTATGCTGCTACGGGCCTGATGACATAGATTTCATTGCTGAGTGATATTGCATTGTACGTAAGTACCACAACTTCTTTATCCATTTTTCACTTTCTGCGATATTGAACTTGTACCGTAAACGAGGTTCTTGTCAACAGAGCCGTCCCAAACTTTGGGGTGGCTGTGTCTTTTTGATTTTAATTTCCCTAAGCTATAGGACCATAAGTGGAAGTGCCCTAGACTCTGTTGCTTTGTTTTTTAGATGTTTCAGGAAACACCATACACCTCTCCCGAGTGGCTGTTGGCAATTTACATCCCGCCCATCAGCATAACAAGGTTCCCAGTTCTCCATGGCCTGTCCTGCCTTTCTGGATTTTACACTTTTTTCAGATGGCCCTTTTGACCGGGGGGAAGTGAGACTTCATTGTAGTGCAGATTTCCTTTGCAAGCTTGCTTGGTTGGCCAAAAAGGGCGTATGCGTTTTTTCCTGAATATATTCAGGAAAAAACGCATACGCCCTTTTTGGCCAAGTGCATCATTGTGGACGTTCTGCCTCTTTTCCTATGCTTTAAATGCAATTCCAGTCTACCTCCTGAAATCGGTTTCCTGCAATTCTGCCCCGCTTTCAAGTCCTCTTGGCAGCCTTACTTCAGTATATTTTTGGACGATAGCTGTCATTTATAACTCTGCAGGTTTGTGAATTACAGTGCCCCTGAGCTCCTTTCTTCAACTCGCTTTCTTGTGAGCTGGCCGCAACACCGCAGGATTGCTTCAGGCCCTAATCTGGTTCCGGCACGGCACGCTGAGCCTTTGGTTAATTCCTCTTCCTGGTGGGAAATGAGAGTTAAATTTGCCCGTCCAGACACCTCCAGCTAGTCTCTCATTGGTTCTCCCTATTCCTGTTCATCTTCCGCAGAAATTGCAAACTGGGCCAAACAGGAGGTTAAAGGCACTGACTCTCCAAGTCGGGAGAGTGTTAGTAAAGCGTCTGGAATGTTGCACCCGAGTACCAGGGGACGAGAACTGAGACATATTGGAACACGTCTCTCGATCACACGGTTGATCATACTCTGGGTTCCACGTGCATGTTTTACCTGAAGGCAGAATCCCTTAAACCTGGAGAGTTGAGACCCGTGGAATGGGTACCATGCAATATGACTTCAAAGGGTCTTCATTTGCTCACCGAACCTCTCCAATCCTATCACTGCTGCGTTTATGCCCCTGTACACACGCTTGATTTTCTTTCAGAGACATAGCAATCCATAGGTTTTAAGATACTTACTAGTCAGGTACATTCTTAGGCGTTTAATATGGGGTGTTGAGTCCATTTCGTTGAGCAAGGAGTAGTTCTTGTCTATTCCATATTTGGCTTAAGGAACTTTATCTGTGCTCATTTCAATCTCTGGTTTGATGCAGCACCCCAACTCACCTTTCCCCTTAAGCAAGCATAAGTTGGTTTTCTAAATTTGAGACCCTGTTCTGTTTTGTAATCCAGTTCCTGTGTAGCCAAGTTTACATTCCGTGTATTAGTGATATCTTATGATGTTTCTTTTTCTGTGTGACTTATTTCAGTTAGAATCATCATACCTGAATCCACTCATTATGCTGCTACGGGCCTGATGACATAGATTTCATTGCTGAGTGATATTGCATTGTACGTAAGTACCACAACTTCTTTATCCATTTTTCACTTTCTGCGATAGTAAACGAGGTTCTTGTAAACAGAGCCGTCCCAAACTTTGGGGTGGCTGTGTCTTTTTTATTTTAATTTCCCTAAGCTATAGGACCATAAGTGGAAGTGCCCTAGGCTCTGTTGCTTTGTTTTTTAGATGTTTCAGGAAACACCATACACCTCTCCCGAGTGGCTCTTGTCAATTTACATCCCGCCCATCAGCATAACAAGTCTCCCAGTTCTCCATGGCCTGTCCTGCCTTTCTGGATTTTACACTTTTTTCAGATGGCCCTTTTGACCGGGGGGAAGTGAGACTTCATTGTAGTGCAGATTTCCTTTGCAAGCTTGCTTGGTTGGCCAAAAAGGGCGTATGCGTTTTTTCCTGAATATATTCAGGAAAAAACGCATACGCCCTTTTTGGCCAAGTGCATCATTGTGGACGTTCTGCCTCTTTTCCTATGCTTTAAATGCAATTCCAGTCTACCTCCTGAAATCGGTTTCCTGCAATTCTGCCCCGCTTTCAAGTCCTCTTGGCAGCCTTACTTCAGTATATTTTTGGACGATAGCTGTCATTTATAACTCTGCAGGTTTGTGAATTACAGTGCCCCTGAGCTCCTTTCTTCAACTCGCTTTCTTGTGAGCTGGCCGCAACACCGCAGGATTGCTTCAGGCCCTAATCTGGTTCCGGCACGGCACGCTGAGCCTTTGGTTAATTCCTCTTCCTGGTGGGAAATGAGAGTTAAATTTGCCCGTCCAGACACCTCCAGCTAGTCTCTCATTGGTTCTCCGTATTCCTGTTCATCTTCCTCAGAAATTGCAAATGGGCCAAACAGGAGGTTAAAGGCACTGACTCTCCACGTCGGGAGATTGTTAGTAAAGCGTCTGGAATGTTGCACCCGAGTACCAGGGGACGAGAACTGAGACATATTGGAACATGTCTCCCGACCACACGGTTGATCATACTCTGGGTTCCATGTGCATGTTTTACCTGAAGGCAGAATCCCTTAAACCTGGAGAGTTGAGACCCGTGGAATGGGTACCATGCAATATGACTTCAAAGGGTCTTCATTTGCTCACCGAACCTCTCCAATCCTATCACTGCTGCGTTTATGCCCCTGTACACATGCTTGATTTTCTTTCAGACACATAGCAATCCATAGGTTTTAAGATACTTACTAGTCAGGTACATTCTTAGGCGTTTAATATGGGGTGTTGAGTCCATTTCGTTGAGCAAGGAGTAGTTCTTGTCTATTCCATATTTGGCTTAAGGAACTTTTTCTGTGCTCATTTAAATCTCTGGTTTGATGCAGCACCCCAACTCACCTTTCCCCTTAAGCAAGCATAAGTTGGTTTTCTAAATTTGAGACCCTGTTCTGTTTTGTAATCCAGTTCCTGTGTAGCCAAGTTTACATTCCGTGTATTAGTGATATCTTATGATGTTTCTTTTTCTGTGTGACTTATTTCAGTTAGAATCATCATACCTGAATCCACTCATTATGCTGCTACGGGCCTGATGACATAGATTTCATTGCTGAGTGATATTGCATTGTACGTAAGTACCACAACTTCTTTATCCATTTTTCACTTTCTGCGATATTGAACTTGTACCGTAAACGAGGTTCTTGTAAACAGAGCCGTCCCAAACTTTGGGGTGGCTGTGTCTTTTTGATTTTAATTTCCCTAAGCTATAGGACCATAAGTGGAAGTGCCCTAGGCTCTGTTGCTTTGTTTTTTAGATGTTTCAGGAAACACCATACACCTCTCCCGAGTGGCTGTTGGCAATTTACATCCCGCCCATCAGCATAACAAGGCTCCCAGTTCTCCATGGCCTGTCCTGCCTTTCTGGATTTTACACTTTTTTCAGATGGCCCTTTTGACCGGGGGGAAGTGAGACTTCATTGTAGTGCAGATTTCCTTTGCAAGCTTGCTTGGTTGGCCAAAAAGGGCGTATGCGTTTTTTCCTGAATTCAGGAAAAAACGCATACGCCCTTTTTGGCCAAGTGCATCATTGTGGACGTTCTGCCTCTTTTCCTATGCTTTAAATGCAATTCCAGTCTACCTCCTGAAATCGGTTTCCTGCAATTCTGCCCCGCTTTCAAGTCCTCTTGGCAGCCTTACTTCAGTATATTTTTGGACGATAGCTGTCATTTATAACTCTGCAGGTTTGTGAATTACAGTGCCCCTGAGCTCCTTTCTTCAACTCGCTTTCTTGTGAGCTGGCCGCAACACCGCAGGATTGCTTCAGGCCCTAATCTGGTTCCGGCACGGCACGCTGAGCCTTTGGTTAATTCCTCTTCCTGGTGGGAAATGAGAGTTAAATTTGCCCGTCCAGACACCTCCAGCTAGTCTCTCATTGGTTCTCCCTATTCCTGTTCATCTTCCGCAGAAATTGCAAACTGGGCCAAACAGGAGGTTAAAGGCACTGACTCTCCAAGTCGGGAGAGTGTTAGTAAAGCGTCTGGAATGTTGCACCCGAGTACCAGGGGACGAGAACTGAGACATATTGGAACACGTCTCCCGATCACACGGTTGATCATACTCTGGGTTCCACGTTCATGTTTTAGCTGAAGGAAGAATCCCGTAAACCTGGAGAGTTGAGACCCGTGGAATGGGTACCATGCAATATGACTTCAAAGGGTCTTCATTTGCTCACCGAACCTCTCCAATCCTATCACTGCTGCGTTTATGCCCCTGTGCACACGCTTGATTTTCTTTCAGACACATAGCAATCCATAGGTTTTAAGATACTTACTAGTCAGGTACATTCTTAGGCGTTTAATATGGGGTGTTGAGTCCATTTCGTTGAGCAAGGAGTAGTTCTTGTCTATTCCATATTTGGCTTAAGGAACTTTATCTGTGCTCATTTCAATCTCTGGTTTGATGCAGCACCCCAACTCACCTTTCCCCTTAAGCAAGCATAAGTTGGTTTTCTAAATTTGAGACCCTGTTCTGTTTTGTAATCCAGTTCCTGTGTAGCCAAGTTTACATTCCGTGTATTAGTGATATCTTATGATGTTTCTTTTTCTGTGTGACTTATTTCAGTTAGAATCATCATACCTGAATCCACTCATTATGCTGCTACGGGCCTGATGACATAGATTTCATTGCTGAGTGATATTGCATTGTACGTAAGTACCACAACTTCTTTATCCATTTTTCACTTTCTGCGCTATTGAACTTGTACCGTAAACGAGGTTCTTGTAAACAGAGCCGTCCCAAACTTTGGGGTGGCTGTGTCTTTTTGATTTTAATTTCCCTAAGCTATAGGACCATAAGTGGAAGTGCCCTAGGCTCTGTTGCTTTGTTTTTTAGATGTTTCAGGAAACACCATACACCTCTCCCGAGTGGCTGTTGGCAATTTACATCCCGCCCATCAGCATAACAAGGCTCCCAGTTCTCCATGGCCTGTCCTGCCTTTCTGGATTTTACACTTTTTTCAGATGGCCCTTTTGACCGGGGGGAAGTGAGACTTCATTGTAGTGCAGATTTCCTTTGCAAGCTTGCTTGGTTGGCCAAAAAGGGCGTATGCGTTTTTTCCTGAATTCAGGAAAAAACGCATACGCCCTTTTTGGCCAAGTGCATCATTGTGGACGTTCTGCCTCTTTTCCTATGCTTTAAATGCAATTCCAGTCTACCTCCTGAAATCGGTTTCCTGCAATTCTGCCCCGCTTTCAAGTCCTCTTGGCAGCCTTACTTCAGTATATTTTTGGACGATAGCTGTCATTTATAACTCTGCAGGTTTGTGAATTACAGTGCCCCTGAGCTCCTTTCTTCAACTCGCTTTCTTGTGAGCTGGCCGCAACACCGCAGGATTGCTTCAGGCCCTAATCTGGTTCCGGCACGGCACGCTGAGCCTTTGGTTAATTCCTCTTCCTGGTGGGAAATGAGAGTTAAATTTGCCCGTCCAGACACCTCCAGCTAGTCTCTCATTGGTTCTCCCTATTCCTGTTCATCTTCCGCAGAAATTGCAAACTGGGCCAAACAGGAGGTTAAAGGCACTGACTCTCCAAGTCGGGAGAGTGTTAGTAAAGCGTCTGGAATGTTGCACCCGAGTACCAGGGGACGAGAACTGAGACATATTGGAACACGTCTCCCGATCACACGGTTGATCATACTCTGGGTTCCACGTTCATGTTTTAGCTGAAGGAAGAATCCCGTAAACCTGGAGAGTTGAGACCCGTGGAATGGGTACCATGCAATATGACTTCAAAGGGTCTTCATTTGCTCACCGAACCTCTCCAATCCTATCACTGCTGCGTTTATGCCCCTGTGCACACGCTTGATTTTCTTTCAGACACATAGCAATCCATAGGTTTTAAGATACTTACTAGTCAGGTACATTCTTAGGCGTTTAATATGGGGTGTTGAGTCCATTTCGTTGAGCAAGGAGTAGTTCTTGTCTATTCCATATTTGGCTTAAGGAACTTTATCTGTGCTCATTTCAATCTCTGGTTTGATGCAGCACCCCAACTCACCTTTCCCCTTAAGCAAGCATAAGTTGGTTTTCTAAATTTGAGACCCTGTTCTGTTTTGTAATCCAGTTCCTGTGTAGCCAAGTTTACATTCCGTGTATTAGTGATATCTTATGATGTTTCTTTTTCTGTGTGACTTATTTCAGTTAGAATCATCATACCTGAATCCACTCATTATGCTGCTACGGGCCTGATGACATAGATTTCATTGCTGAGTGATATTGCATTGTACGTAAGTACCACAACTTCTTTATCCATTTTTCACTTTCTGCGCTATTGAACTTGTACCGTAAACGAGGTTCTTGTAAACAGAGCCGTCCCAAACTTTGGGGTGGCTGTGTCTTTTTGATTTTAATTTCCCTAAGCTATAGGACCATAAGTGGAAGTGCCCTAGGCTCTGTTGCTTTGTTTTTTAGATGTTTCAGGAAACACCATACACCTCTCCCGAGTGGCTGTTGGCAATTTACATCCCGCCCATCAGCATAACAAGGCTCCCAGTTCTCCATGGCCTGTCCTGCCTTTCTGGATTTTACTTTTTTCAGATGGCCCTTTTGACCGGTGGGAAGTGAGACTTCATTGTAGTGCAGATTTCCTTTGCAAGCTTGCTTGGTTGGCCAAAAAGGGCGTATGCGTTTTTTCCTGAATATATTCAGGAAAAAACGCATACGCCCTTTTTGGCCAAGTGCATCATTGTGGACGTTCTGCCTCTTTTCCTATGCTTTAAATGCAATTCCAGTCTACCTCCTGAAATCGGTTTCCTGCAATTCTGCCCCGCTTTCAAGTCCTCTTGGCAGCCTTACTTCAGTATATTTTTGGACGATAGCTGTCATTTATAACTCTGCAGGTTTGTGAATTACAGTGCCCCTGAGCTCCTTTCTTCAACTCGCTTTCTTGTGAGCTGGCCGCAACACCGCAGGATTGCTTCAGGCCCTAATCTGGTTCCGGCACGGCACGCTGAGCCTTTGGTTAATTCCTCTTCCTGGTGGGAAATGAGAGTTAAATTTGCCCGTCCAGACACCTCCACCTAGTCTCTCATTGGTTCTCCCTATTCCTGTTCATCTTCCGCAGAAATTGCAAATGGGCCAAACAGGAGGTTAAAGGCACTGACTCTCCACGTCGGGAGAGTGTTAGTAAAGCGTCTGGAATGTTGCACCCGAGTACCAGGGGACGAGAACTGAGACATATTGGAACACGTCTCCCGATCACATGGTTGATCATACTCTGGGTTCCATGTGCATGTTTTAGCTGAAGGAAGAATCCCTTAAACCTGAAGAGTTGAGACCCGTGGAATGGGTACCATGCAATATGACTTCAAAGGGTCTTCATTTGCTCACCGAACCTCTCCAATCCTATCACTGCTGCGTTTATGCCCCTGTACACACGCTTGATTTTCTTTCAGAGACATAGCAGTGCATAGGTTTTAAGATACTTACTAGTCAGGTACATTCTTAGGCGTTTAATATGGGGTGTTGAGTCCATTTCGTTGAGCAAGGAGTAGTTCTTGTCTATTCTATATTTGGCTTAAGGAACTTTATCTGTGCTCATTTCAATCTCTGGTTTTATGCAGCACCCCAACTCACCTTTCCCCTTAAGCAAGCATAAGTTGGTTTTCTAAATTTGAGACCCTGTTCTGTTTTGTAATCCAGTTCCTGTGTAGCCAAGTTTACATCCCGTGTATTAGTGATATCTTATGATGTTTCTTTTTCTGTGTGACTTATTTCAGTTAGAATCATCATACCTGAATCCACTCATTATGCTGCTACGGGCCTGATGACATAGGTTTCATTGCTGAGTGATATTGCATTGTACGTAAGTACCACAACTTCTTTATCCATTTTTCACTTTCTGCGATATTGAACTTGTACCGTAAACGAGGTTCTTGTAAACAGAGCCGTCCCAAACTTTGGGGTGGCTGTGTCTTTTTGATTTTAATTTCCCTAAGCTATAGGACCATAAGTGGAAGTGCCCTAGGCTCTGTTGCTTTGTTTTTTAGATGTTTCAGGAAACACCATACACCTCTCCCGAGTGGCTGTTGGCAATTTACATCCCGCCCATCAGCATAACAAGGCTCCCAGTTCTCCATGGCCTGTCCTGCCTTTCTGGATTTTACACTTTTTTCAGATGGCCCTTTTGACCGGGGGGAAGTGAGACTTCATTGTAGTGCAGATTTCCTTTGCAAGCTTGCTTGGTTGGCCAAAAAGGGCGTATGCGTTTTTTCCTGAATATATTCAGGAAAAAACGCATACGCCCTTTTTGGCCAAGTGCATCATTGTGGACGTTCTGCCTCTTTTCCTATGCTTTAAATGCAATTCCAGTCTACCTCCTGAAATCGGTTTCCTGCAATTCTGCCCCGCTTTCAAGTCCTCTTGGCAGCCTTACTTCAGTATATTTTTGGACGATAGCTGTCATTTATAACTCTGCAGGTTTGTGAATTACAGTGCCCCTGAGCTCCTTTCTTCAACTCGCTTTCTTGTGAGCTGGCCGCAACACCGCAGGATTGCTTCAGGCCCTAATCTGGTTCCGGCACGGCACGCTGAGCCTTTGGTTAATTCCTCTTCCTGGTGGGAAATGAGAGTTAAATTTGCCCGTCCAGACACCTCCAGCTAGTCTCTCATTGGTTCTCCCTATTCCTGTTCATCTTCCACAGAAATTGCAAACTGGGCCAAACAGGAGGTTAAAGGCACTGACTCTCCAAGTCGGGAGAGTGTTAGTAAAGCGTCTGGAATGTTGCACCCGAGTACCAGGGGACGAGAACTGAGACATATTGGAACACGTCTCCCGATCACACGGTTGATCATACTCTGGGTTCCACGTGCATGTTTTAGCTGAAGGAAGAATCCCTTAAACCTGGAGAGTTGAGACTCGTGGAATGGGTACCATGAAATATGACTTCAAAGGGTCTTCATTTGCTCACCGAACCTCTCCAATCCTATCACTGCTGCGTTTATGCCCCTGTACACACGCTTGATTTTCTTTCAGAGACATAGCAATCCATAGGTTTTAAGATACTTACTAGTCAGGTACATTCTTAGGCGTTTAATATGGGGTGTTGAGTCCATTTCGTTGAGCAAGGAGTAGTTCTTGTCTATTCTATATTTGGCTTAAGGAACTTTATCTGTGTTCATTTAAATCTCTGGTTTTATGCAGCACCCCAACTCACCTTTCCCCTTAAGCAAGCATAAGTTGGTTTTCTAAATTTGAGACCCTGTTCTGTTTTGTAATCCAGTTCCTGTGTAGCCAAGTTTACATCCCGTGTATTAGTGATATCTTATGATGTTTCTTTTTCTGTGTGACTTATTTCAGTTAGAATCATCATACCTGAATCCACTCATTATGCTGCTACGGGCCTGATGACATAGATTTCATTGCTGAGTGATATTGCATTGTACGTAAGTACCACAACTTCTTTATCCATTTTTCACTTTCTGCGCTATTGAACTTGTACCGTAAACGAGGTTCTTGTAAACAGAGCCGTCCCAAACTTTGGGGTGGCTGTGTCTTTTTGATTTTAATTTCCCTAAGCTATAGGACCATAAGTCAAGTGCCCTAGGCTCTGTTGCTTTGTCTTTTAGATGTTTCAGGAAACACCATACACCTCTCCCGAGTGGCTGTTGGCAATTTACATCCCGCCCATCAGCATAACAAGGCTCCCAGTTCTCCATGGCCTGTCCTGCCTTTCTGGATTTTACACTTTTTTCAGATGGCCCTTTTGACCGGGGGGAAGTGAGACTTCATTGTAGTGCAGATTTCCTTTGCAAGCTTGCTTGGTTGGCCAAAAAGGGCGTATGCGTTTTTTCCTGAATATATTCAGGAAAAAACGCATACGCCCTTTTTGGTCAAGTGCATCATTGTGGACGTTCTGCCTCTTTTCCTATGCTTTAAATGCAATTCCAGTCTACCTCCTGAAATCGGTTTCCTGCAATTCTGCCCCGCTTTCAAGTCCTCTTGGCAGCCTTACTTCAGTATATTTTTGGACGATAGCTGTCATTTATAACTCTGCAGGTTTGTGAATTACAGTGCCCCTGAGCTCCTTTCTTCAACTCGCTTTCTTGTGAGCTGGCCGCAACACCGCAGGATTGCTTCAGGCCCTAATCTGGTTCCGGCATGGCACGCTGAGCCTTTGGTTAATTCCTCTTCATGGTGGGAAATGAGAGTTAAATTTGCCCGTCCAGACACCTCCACCTAGTCTCTCATTGGTTCTCCCTATTCCTGTTCATCTTCCTCAGAAATTGCAAATGGGTCAAACAGGAGGTTAAAGGCACTGACTCTCCACGTCGGGAGAGTGTTAGTAAAGCGTCTGGAATGTTGCACCCGAGTACCAGGGGACGAGAACTGAGACATATTGGAACACGTCTCCCGATCACACGGTTGATCATACTCTGGGTTCCACGTGCATGTTTTAGCTGAAGGAAGAATCCCTTAAACCTGGAGAGTTGAGACCCGTGGAATGGGTACCATGCAATATGACTTCAAAGGGTCTTCATTTGCTCACCGAACCTCTCCAATCCTATCACTGCTGCGTTTATGCCCCTGTACACACGCTTGATTTTCTTTCAGAGACATAGCAATCCATAGGTTTTAAGATACTTACTAGTCAGGTACATTCTTAGGCGTTTAATATGGGGTGTTGAGTCCATTTCGTTGAGCAAGGAGTAGTTCTTGTCTATTCCATATTTGGCTTAAGGAACTTTATCTGTGCTCATTTCAATCTCTGGTTTGATGCAGCACCCCAACTCACCTTTCCCCTTAAGCAAGCATAAGTTGGTTTTCTAAATTTGAGACCCTGTTCTGTTTTGTAATCCAGTTCCTGTGTAGCCAAGTTTACATTCCGTGTATTAGTGATATCTTATGATGTTTCTTTTTCTGTGTGACTTATTTCAGTTAGAATCATCATACCTGAATCCACTCATTATGCTGCTACGGGCCTGATGACATAGATTTCATTGCTGAGTGATATTGCATTGTACGTAAGTACCACAACTTCTTTATCCATTTTTCACTTTCTGCGCTATTGAACTTGTACCGTAAACGAGGTTCTTGTAAACAGAGCCGTCCCAAACTTTGGGGTGGCTGTGTCTTTTTGATTTTAATTTCCCTAAGCTATAGGACCATAAGTGGAAGTGCCCTAGGCTCTGTTGCTTTGTTTTTTAGATGTTTCAGGAAACACCATACACCTCTCCCGAGTGGCTGTTGGCAATTTACATCCCGCCCATCAGCATAACAAGGCTCCCAGTTCTCCATGGCCTGTCCTGCCTTTCTGGATTTTACACTTTTTTCAGATGGCCCTTTTGACCGGGGGGAAGTGAGACTTCATTGTAGTGCAGATTTCCTTTGCAAGCTTGCTTGGTTGGCCAAAAAGGGCGTATGCGTTTTTTCCTGAATATATTCAGGAAAAAACGCATACGCCCTTTTTGGCCAAGTGCATCATTGTGGACGTTCTGCCTCTTTTCCTATGCTTTAAATGCAATTCCAGTCTACCTCCTGAAATCGGTTTCCTGCAATTCTGCCCCGCTTTCAAGTCCTCTTGGCAGCCTTATTTCAGTATATTTTTGGACGATAGCTGTCATTTATAACTCTGCAGGTTTGTGAATTACAGTGCCCCTGAGCTCCTTTCTTCAACTCGCTTTCTTGTGAGCTGGCCGCAACACCGCAGGATTGCTTCAGGCCCTAATCTGGTTCCGGCACGGCACGCTGAGCCTTTGGTTAATTCCTCTTCCTGGTGGGAAATGAGAGTTAAATTTGCCCGTCCAGACACCTCCACCTAGTCTCTCATTGGTTCTCCCTATTCCTGTTCATCTTCCGCAGAAATTGCAAATGGGCCAAACAGGAGGTTAAAGGCACTGACTCTCCACGTCGGGAGAGTGTTAGTAAAGCGTCTGGAATGTTGCACCCGAGTACCAGGGGACGAGATCTGAGACATATTGGAACACGTCTCCCGATCACATGGTTGATCATACTCTGGGTTCCATGTGCATGTTTTAGCTGAAGGAAGAATCCCTTAAACCTGAAGAGTTGAGACCCGTGGAATGGGTACCATGCAATATGACTTCAAAGGGTCTTCATTTGCTCACCGAACCTCTCCAATCCTATCACTGCTGCGTTTATGCCCCTGTACACACGCTTGATTTTCTTTCAGAGACATAGCAGTGCATAGGTTTTAAGATACTTACTAGTCAGGTACATTCTTAGGCGTTTAATATGGGGTGTTGAGTCCATTTCGTTGAGCAAGGAGTAGTTCTTGTCTATTCTATATTTGGCTTAAGGAACTTTATCTGTGCTCATTTCAATCTCTGGTTTTATGCAGCACCCCAACTCACCTTTCCCCTTAAGCAAGCATAAGTTGGTTTTCTAAATTTGAGACCCTGTTCTGTTTTGTAATCCAGTTCCTGTGTAGCCAAGTTTACATCCCGTGTATTAGTGATATCTTATGATGTTTCTTTTTCTGTGTGACTTATTTCAGTTAGAATCATCATACCTGAATCCACTCATTATGCTGCTACGGGCCTGATGACATAGGTTTCATTGCTGAGTGATATTGCATTGTACGTAAGTACCACAACTTCTTTATCCATTTTTCACTTTCTGCGATATTGAACTTGTACCGTAAACGAGGTTCTTGTAAACAGAGCCGTCCCAAACTTTGGGGTGGCTGTGTCTTTTTGATTTTAATTTCCCTAAGCTATAGGACCATAAGTGGAAGTGCCCTAGGCTCTGTTGCTTTGTTTTTTAGATGTTTCAGGAAACACCATACACCTCTCCCGAGTGGCTGTTGGCAATTTACATCCCGCCCATCAGCATAACAAGGCTCCCAGTTCTCCATGGCCTGTCCTGCCTTTCTGGATTTTACACTTTTTTCAGATGGCCCTTT